>NC_058411.1:82420873-82616492 GCF_002201575.2 Neomonachus schauinslandi
CCCCCCCCCCCCCCCCCGCTTTGAGGCAGGAGTGTGGAAAAAGTGGCAAGCCACACCCCAGACACCCTGCCCAGGCTTCTAGGTCTTTCTAGCTCTCTCACATCAGGAGCAGTGGGGTGAGTGCTTCATTGGTGGTAGGATGTGGGTGTATGTAATAACATATGGGAAGTGCTCTTTTTTTTAAAAAAAGATCTTATTTATTTAGAGAGAGAGAGAGAACACAAGCCAGGAAGAGGGGCAGAGGGAGAGGGAGGAGTAGACTCCCTGCTGAGCAAGGAGCCCAAGAGAGCTGCAGGGCTCAATCCCAGGACCCTGGGATCATGACCTGAGCCGAAGGCAGGCACTTAACCAACTGAGCCACTGAGGCGCCCCTCCAAAACACTAATTTTAAAGGCTAAGGCCTATGTTTAATATAAAGCTCTGGAAAAAAAGAAGTGATAGTAGTTAGCTACTTGGTTGTCTCTGAGAATATAGTGCTAAATAAAGATACTACAGTGATTCTGTAAACACTCTAGGACCCATGCTCTATTGAACTCTGTAGGTATCCCACTGTGAGGTCACAGAATTTACTTGGTAAGGTTCCACTAAGCCAGTGGTTCTCAAAGTGTTTGGGCTTGGATAGCAGCATCAGCACCCCCTGAAAATCTGTTAGAGATGCAAATTCTTGGGTTTCACCCTAGATCCCCTGAATCAGAAACACTGGTGAAGGGCCTAGCAGTTTAACACACTCTGCAGATGATTTCGTGCAGATTTCTGTCACGAGTTTGGGGAGTATGCTGTTTGCAGATGCGGTGGTTGCTTATAAAACCTACTGTGTAATTCGGTGTCCAGAGGCTCTGTTTATGGGAAGTGGATTCTCTCTACCTACTGACAGGGCACACTGCACTCACTCTGATGACCTGTGAACACAGGGAATCCCACACAGAAAATGACACTGTAAGAAAGCTTAAGTGTTAGAATTTAAAGAACTGAAAAACTCTACCAAAAGAGATGAACCAATGAACCGGAGTTCATGGTTTGATCCACTCCTTCCCAGCCCTTACCTACCACCACTAAAGTCCACAATGGAGGGAGAGTTGTAGGACAGCACTACAGACTGAATGTTTGTGTCCACTCCCCCCTCCCACCCCCGCCAGTTCATATGTTGAACTCTAATACCCAATGTGAGGGTATTTGCAGGCAAGGCTTCTGAAAAGTGATTAGGTCATGAAGGTTCCACCCTCATGGGTGGAATGGGGGTTAGTGTCTTTATAAAGAAGACCCAGAGGGCTCCCATGTCCCTTCCACCATGTGAGGGCTGTCCACAAACCAGGAAGTGGGTCCTCACTGGAGACCAACTGTCAGCACCTTGATCTTGGACTTCCCAGCCTCCAGAATTGTTAGAAATAAATTTCTGTTGTTTATAAGCCACTCAGTCTATGGTATTCTGTTACAGCAGCCCAAACAGATTAAGACAGACAGGGGCGCCTGGGTGGCTCAGTCGTTAAGCTTCTGCCTTCCGCTCAGGTCATGATCCCAGGGTCCTGGGATCGAGCCCCCCATCGGGCTCCCTGCTTGGCGGGAAGCCTGCTTCTCCCTTTCCCACTCCCCCTGCTTGTGTTCCCTCTCTCACTATCTCTCTGTCAAGTAAATAAATAAAATCTTAAAAAAAAAAAAAAAAGTAAAAAAAAAAGATTAAGACAGACAGCTACTGCACAGTTTGGCTTTTGGTTTCTTCATATCTCAGGATAGCAGTTGATGGACCGTAAGGAGACAAGACGCTGACCTCACTAAGGATACTTAAACTCCAAGTGGACTGCCGAGAGTCCTTTAAGAAGTACCCCTTCCCAAGAGCATTACCCTGGCCTGGCTCTACTCCAGAACTGGGACCCACATTTTCATTGTCCCAGGTGTGGACTTAGTTTTTACTTCCCCCATCTCTCACAGAAGTCCTGCTTCTCCCCTGGGATAATCCATCCCTCCATTACCAATCCTGAAGTACCATGTCTGAAATCAGTCCAAATCAGATTCCTAGGAGATAAAAAAATTGTTTATTTCAGTACACATCTATAGCATTCATATATCTTGGTCTGGGGCAGGGGAAGGAGAGATGTCCATAGTTTGTCTTGGCCCCAAAAGAGGGGTAAGTTAAATTACCCTTCACCCCCAGTACAGACTCTCAGAAACTGAGCTTCAGACATCAGGACATAATGGTAGGGCTCACCCTGCTCCAAAAAAGCTCAAACGGCCTGTTCCCAGGAAGGCAAGCCTTCTGCTCCTGTCTCCTGTGCACCCTTAGTACACAAAATCCTTTTGTCTGGCCAGGCACATGCTGGTGAACCCCAGCAGAATGGATCCATGTCTTCATCTGTAGCAACTCTACTAGGCCTCTGACACCCCATTCTGGAGCATCCCTGAGGTCAGTCTCTGGAGGTACTGCTGACGCAGAGGGGGCAACTGGGGATATAGCTCAAAGCCTTCTGGGAGGGCAGAATTAGGGAGCTTATAGTGGAGAAGGTGCTGCCGGAGACCCTGCAAAAAGGGAAGAAACTTTATGAAGTAGGTACTGAGATCCTGTTGAGATCTCTGCCCCCCAACACCTACTATTTTACTCCCCTCTGGGATGTGCCCCATCCTACCTCATCTGCCAGCAGCCAAGTTTTCTGCAGCAGGCTCCTGCGGGCAGCCTTTACCTCATCCTAGAGGCAGAACAGGGAGGGAGAGATGGCACTGGGCCAAGGGCCAAGGGCTGACACCCATCACCAGCCTCATCCGACCCTCCTCTCTTGCCCAGCTGACCCAGAGGCAGCTCAGTCGCAGTCTCTCTTCTTCCCTCTGGAGATGGGGATGTAACTTACTGAGCTCTTGGGGTCCTGGGAGAAGATGAAGCTGTTGACATGGGCCACGGCCACAGCATAGAGCACAGGGCACCAACGTGGACAGAGAGCACCCGTAACCAGGGCCCGGAAGTAGAGCTGAAGGAGGGCTAGGTTATCTTCAGGAGGCTCTGTATAGCACTCCAAGGACACAGGCAACTGTGACAGGGGGAATGAGACATGCTGAGGGTGAGGGTGGGAATCGGTATCACGGGACAACAGGGTGGATGCTTGATGGTCACCTGAGCCAAACCGTGAGGGCAGAGATAAGGTCCTGGACAGACATCCATTCCTGTCTATCACAAGGACTGAGGTTAAAGATTGAAGAGCTGGGAAGCAGAGGAAACTGGGAAATTGGGAAGTAGTAGTGAATTTCTACTGCCTACCACTACTTGTTTAATCTGCTTAAAATTAAAACTTTCAAAATGTCACATTCAGCTGCTCAATCATATTATGAAACCTTTCAGAAGTTCATTTTCTTTGGACCAGTTAACTCTCTACAAAAAAAAATCACTTTTAATTCCATGCAGAAATGACTGAGAGGGGCACCTGGCTGGCTTAGTCAGTACAGCATGCAACTCTTGATCTCAGGGTTGTGAGTTCGAGCCCCACATTGGATGCAGAGATTACTTTAAAAAAGAAAAGAAAAGAAAAAGAAAAAAGAAATGATTATGAGAAAAAGATAAAGTTTATATCCAGTGGTGTTTATCATAGTGTTACTTCAAATAGCAGAAAATTAGAAACAATTGTCATGCCCACCAAGGGGTTCTGATAAAAGGATGCACCTACACAATGGATTATAATGTAATAAAAAATGTTGATTTCTTAGAATATTTAATGATTGGGAAATGCTTATTATGTAATGTTAAATGAAGAAAACATTATGCAGGGATCCCAATTTTATAAAAATATATACATACATATAAAGACTAAAAAAGGATAAATCAAAATCAAAACAGTTACTACTGGGCCATAATGTTCTTTTTAATTCTTTTTCTCTCAAAGATTTTATTTATTTATTTGAGAGAGAGAGAGAGAGAGAGAGAGAGCACAAGCAGGGGGAGGGGCAGAGGGAGAAGCAGACTCCCTCCTAAGCAGGGAGCCCGATGTGGGGCTTGATCCCAGGCCCCAGAGATCATGACCTGAGCTGAAGGCAGATGCTTAACCATCTGAGCCACCCAGGCACCCATTCTTTTTAATTCTTAAAAATATTTTACATTTTCTCTTTAGTTCTTTTTTTTTTTAAAGATTTTTTATTTATTTATTTGAGAGAGAGAGAATGAGAGACAGAGAGCATGAGAGGGAGGAGGGTCAGAGGGAGAAGCAGACTCCCCGCCGAGCAGGGAGCCCGATGCGGGACTCGATCCGGGGACTCCGGGATCATGACCTGAGCCGAAGGCAGTCGCTTAACCAACTGAGCCACCCAGGCGCCCTCTTTAGTTCTTTATATAACTTATTTTATATACATGTTAAATGTATTTATTAAAACATTTAAGTTTACCAGAATAAGTTATAATGAAAATAAAAAACCAAACCTTAAAAAAAGTTAACTCTCTACAGCTTATATAAATTTAAAACCATTTAGCCTGATTTTTGAGGCCCTCTAAGACTTTATTAGCCTTGTTTCAATAAGTTCCTAAACTGAAATCTGGCTCCTCCCTCTTCCAACCCTGTTATATTCCTTCCTGCCTCTGAGCTTTTGCTGATGGTGTTCCACTAGGGACGTTCTGTCCTTCATCCTCAACATCAAATTCTACCCAACCTTCAGTGCCCACGTCAATCTCTTGCTTCTTCCCCAAAGCTTTCTCCTTATGGGAAGCCCACTTTGATTTTTCCCTTTCCTGAATCCTGGCCTAACATCTAAAATGTGAATAATTTAAAACTATATTGGTTTTTACGTCTCTTATCTAGACTGTAGCACTGAGCAATGAGCTATGGCTTGTTAATAATAACCAATACATACTGTATGCCAGATACCCTGTTAAACTCTTTTCATGAATTCTCTTAGTCTCCTCAAAATCCCACAGAAGTAAGATAAGGAACCTGAGGCCCACCAAAGCTCCCCACTGCTCAGGACTGTCCCCCAGGCCCAGTACAGGAAGGCCACGGTAGGCTCTGCTGGGCTGAGAAAGTACCTGGGTCAGAGGCAGGCCCAGAGCTCGCAAGGCTCCCACATGCTCCCCGAAGAGGGCGAGGCGCAAAGTGACGCTGAAACGGCGCTGCAGGGGAAGGAGAACCAGGGCTCCAAAGAGGTGGTTCCCATAAGAGACAGCCTCAAAATGCTCCAGGAAGCTGGCATAGAGGTCAGGGAAAGACGCCAGGCCAGGAAGTGGGCAATCCAGCTTGAGGTCTGGCAGGACCTTAGGCTGGCAGAGGCGGGCCAGGAGGGCGGCCACCAGATGTTGTACTGGGGTCTCCCGGAACAGTTCACTGTCCACCAGGAACACACACATGAGTCGCGCCAGGCGGGCGGCAGGAGGCACGGCCCAGAGGGCCTGGGGGCGCCAGCTCTCCAGGACTAGCACCCACTGCAGAGCCCGCAGAGCCGTGCCCACAGTGTCAGCAGGAGGGAGCCCCGAGGGAGTATCTGAGGCCTGGTGGTAGAGATGGATCAGTGGCAGGAAAGGCCAGTCGGTGGGCAGCAGCGGCTCCTTAGGCACAGGGAGCAGCAGGCCTGGGACTCGCTGGAGCTCCCCTCGGTACAAGGCCTGTGAGGCCAGCAGGCTGGCTCCGGCCAGTGAGCAGTGGGTCAGGTAGCAGCTGCGGATGCTGGGGAGGTCCTGGCAGGCCTGAGCCAGCAGAGCCCCTCGCCCACACCCTGAGTCCTTGCCGCTTCCTAAGGATAGCCGGTCAGAGAAGTCGGCTGCCTCCGGACCCCCTGATGCTCTTTCCCTGCAACAGAACCCAAAAGGCAAAAGTGAGCGCTTGAACCACAGCGCTCTGAACACCATGCCAGCTCTCCAGGGCTTCCCAGAGGTTCCAGGTCCAATCCTGCTCCTCCGTGTTCCCTAATCACTTTCTATCTAGTGTGTGTAGCAGTCAGGATGGTGGGACCCACAGTCTGCTGCTTAGGGGCAGGCTGATGAGGCTTCTCTGTGCCTCAGTTTCCTCACAGTAAAATGGGGATAACAATACAATCTCACAGTACAGAGAAAAAACAATAGAAATACTTAAGAAGCGGCCAGGTACAGAGTTAGCACTCGGCCCCCGTTAGCTGTTCCGTGTGTACAGCTAATTCATACGCCACTTCTTAGCCCGACGGTCACACGAAAATCTCATAATTCTCTAGCGTGGATATCTTCATCCCCGCTTTACTGATGAGAAATGGAAACTCTGAAATGTAAAGCACGATCCATGGAAGAAAGCGGATTAAGCCCAGGTCTCCTAGCTCCAAATTCAGGGCTGCTCCGTCAACAGCCACAGCAGCCTCTCAAAGGGCTGAGTTGATGTCACCAACCCCGGACTCACGGGAGGAACTCCAGACGGAATACACAGCTCAGCAGTAGCTCATGGGCAAGGTGCTCACTTCCAGGAAGCAGTCGGCCCAGCAGGGCCAAGACCATACTATGATGGAGGGCAGCATTGATGGCCAGATCTGGCTGGACTGTTGCCTGTGAGCAGAGAAGCGGGGGGTTAGGGGGGGCGGTGTGAGAAGGGACAGAGCAGAGAGATGGGGGGTTACGTGCAGAGAGGATAGCTGCACAGATCCTGGGCATGTCTAGAGCAAAGAAGGGTGTGCATGGACTGCCAGAAGTAGCATGGGTTCCAAAAAACTGGCGGGGGGAATGGGAGGGGGGGAAGGACAGAGGTATGGGGGGCTGGGGTGTACCCACCGCTCTCTGGGCCAGGATGAGTGCCAGGTATTGCAGGTGGTACTCGTGGCGCAAGACCCACGCAGACAAGGGTGTGAGGGGTGGGGCGGCCACAGGAGCCAAACACTGGAGGAAGTAGTTCTGGAGTCCTGGGGCGGCCAGTACGGCAGCCAGCTGAAGAAAAGCAAGCTTGTTCAGATCTAAAGCTGACTTTGATCTTTCCTGGGGTTCCTCAGGTGGCTGCCCCCTCCCCAGAGAAACTCACAGAAATGGGGGCTGGCAGGAGAGACCTCCCTTCCCCAAGTGGTACCTTTTGCTCTGACTCTTCCCATCTTGCCCCTCCATGCCCCCCCACCCCCACCTGACCCCTAACTAGGCGCCTAGGTCTCACCTGGTCACATAGCCCCTTGTGAATCCGGGCCAAGGTGTTGAAAAGAGAGAGAAGGGCAGTGAGGAATGGGAACGGTGAGGCTGAGCCAGCCAGACTGAGAGAGGGGTGGCCTCCTGTGCTGCCCAGTGACACGAGGCTGGGGAGAGCTTCAGGGGCCCGAACACAGAACTGCGGGTTGCAGAGAGGGGAGCAGCTCCTGGAGGCAGAATGAAGAAGCTGAGGGGGGCTCCGGCCTGATATGTGCCAGGCTGGAAAAGAGCTGCTTGGTCTGTGACCAAGGCCAGCAGGAACCTGGCTACATAGACCAGTACCCACATTCCTCAGAGCCCTCAAGTGCTGCCTGCAAGGGATTCAGGTTTCCTCTGGCTGAGAGGTTCTACTCAGGATGGATGAGGGAGCTAGACCTAGGAGTCCCAGAGGGAGAGAAACTGCCTCCTCCCTACTACCCCTACCCCCAACCACACCCCCCCCCCCCCCCCACAGAGCACATACCCAAGAGAATCCCACAGGCTGCCCAGAGTGGGTGTGCGCAGCAGGGGTAGCAGCAGGCTCTCCGACAGGCGCTCCATATCCTGAAGCCAATCCCCTGGGCACAGGCTTGGCTGGAGGACCAAGGGGCTCACTGAGCTGACAGCCCAAGACACCCATTCTCCTAGACCCTGGGTCCCCAGGCCAAGCCTATTACTCTAAGAGCCCAAGAGTCAGTGTTTGGAGGCTTCCGCCTTCTGACCCTCTGGAGAGAGAAAAGACCCCGAGGTTGCCCCGACACCCACTGTACTCAGAGCATGAAGGCTCTGAGACAGAGCTGCTGCTTGGGGGTCTCTGGTCCCCACCAACACAGCTCCTTGGCAGCTCCAATGGATGTGAAGGGAGAAAAAGGAAGAAAGGTGGGAGGGAAAAGGCGGAGAGTAGGAAAAAGTGAAATGGGGAAGTAGGGATGGAGAAATGGAAACAGAGAGGGAGATAGAGGGTGGTGTGTGAAGAGGGAGGCAGGCAGCCAGGGCACAGAGGAAGGTGGGCAGGCCGCATTCACCTGCTGGCTCCAGGCCTGGTAGTATGCATCCAGGAAGAGCAGGCAGGCAGTAGGCACTGGGCTCAGGGCCTGCCACATCTCAGGTCTGGGCAGCAACTTCAAGGTCTGTCTTAGACAGGGCTCCACAAGAGGCTGGAGCCCGGACACCTGTGTCCAAGTGATCGAGGAAGGAGTGGCCGACACACCGGCCCCAGCAGCATCACTACAGGAGTGCCAGAAGGGGTCACAGTGAAGGTCTGGCTGCCTCAACGCCCCCACAAGCTCTACCCACCCTCTCCATCCGGAGGAGTGCTTCTGCCTGTTCCGGAGCTTAGAGCTATAACCCACCTGCTGGGCTCAGGGGCGGTGCTGCTGGCGGCCAGGGTCAGCTGGGCGAGGAGAGTGAGCAAGGAGGCTATCCGCTGCACCGACAGGGGCCGAGGGGGCTGGGTGCTGAGCTCCCCTGGCACAGCCTGCAGGGCCTGCATCAGCACTGGGTACAGCTCCCTGGGGGAGAACAGTTACTGTCTTTCAGTGTACGAAGACCCTGGACGTGGAGACAGAAGACACAAGGCAGGGCGCCGCCCCAGGGATCTGCAGGCTGGTTAAGGAAGCTCAGGAGGGAGAGGCTCCAGGGCTGGGCACTCTTAGAAGGCTTCAGAGGGAAGGAAGGCTGAGGGCTGAAGGGAAAGAGGGAGACTTTCCAGGCTTCCTCCCAACAGGGGATTTAAATCGGATTTCAGCAAGCTGCTAAGGCTGTTGTGCACAGAATGTGGTTACCTCAGCTTTGTTCTACTATCCCCCTGGCTAGTCCTGGCCCCCAGACTTTCTTCATTCCTCCCAGAATCCCCTCCTCATTTTCAGCCTCCCTCTGAGCTGGACACCTTGGGCAAGGCTGGGTCATCAGATTAGGCCCGAGTGCAGAACTGGAGGGGTCTACAAAGGAGCCTCCTCCCGTCTCTCCTCACCTGTAAAAGTCACCTCCCTGGCCATAGGAGGCAGCCACAGCCCACAGCCGGAAGGCCTCGGTGCTCAGCATCTCGGCTTCCTCTGGGGGCAAGGCCATTTCCTGGGGAGCCTCTGCTATAAAGCGGCACAGGCGGCTCCGGAGATCAAAGCTGCTCAACTGAGGGCAAGAGGGCAGAGTCTGGACATCCCATTCCCCTGGGGGCCCAAGCGGCCTCAGGTTCTCTTACTATGGCGATGGCCTCAACTCAGCCCATTCCAGGGCCCTCTCGGGCCACGGGGTCTTAACTGTGGGCCAGGATGAAACTACCTCATCCATCCCTCCCTCCCTCCCCTCCTTCTTTTCAGCAAGCACTTGCTTGGGTGACTTGGCTATGGGTGATGGATGCCCATCTCTATGTGGCTCTTCTGGTCTGGGTCCAGGGAAGGGGGAGCCCTCCCTTCAGGTAACGAAAGCACAGTAGGCCTATAGGATACACTAGACTCCAGGTGACTAGGTTCCTGGCTGGTGGTTCCTGCTGCATTCAGAGCAACTGGATCAGAGATGAAGAGGAAGATGGCATGAGCCAGTTATCCAGAGTCCAGAGGCCATGCTTAGACCCCAACCCAGCCCGGTCATAAGGCCCTCATCCCTTGACCTTCGTCTTGCTCACCAGCCGGGCAGCAATATTCCTACCAGCCGAGGCCAGGACACGAAGTAGTTTCATGGCAGTGGCACAGGGCATTTTGTGTAGACTGGGGGCAGGCCCCACCCCCATGAGGGACCAGCTAGTGGGCAAGAACTCTCGAACCACGGTCTCTATTAGCCGAGGGCACTCCAGGACCTGTGGGGGACAGGAAGAAAAGGGAGGCAGGGAGGCTGAGGGTCAGGCCCAGGCTCAGCTAGGCTCTTTGCCCAGTCCTTGTCTCCTTCTCTTCTCTTTCTCACCCTTGTGGCTGACTCCAGGGAATGCCGGGCCAGACGGATGAGCACAGCCAGGATGTCAAGGACTACAGAAGGTGCTGGGCAGGTCACCTCTAGCACGTAGCGCAGCCGAGGCAGCAGGTTGGTAGCCAGAAGCCCCTGGTGATCAGAGAGATAAACCCAGTGCAAAACGCAGCTGGGCCCCAAGCCTTGACGACCCTTCTTACCTAAGATGTGCTCGCCTATAGGGGCGCTGAGGTGGCGCAGTAGCTTGAGCATCTAACTCTTGATTTTGGCTCAGGTCATGATCTCAGGGTTGTGGGATCGAGCCCATCGGGCTCTGCCCTGGGCATGGAGCCTGCTTGGATTCTCAATCTCTCTCTCTCTGTACCACCCCCCTGCCCCCAAAAGATGTGCTTGCCCTCAAGGTCGTGGGACAGGTGCAGCTGCCCCGGCATCTTTACCTTGATGACGTCATGTCGAGCCAGGTCAGATGGAGGCTGGCTTCCTTCCTCAGGGCTCTTCCTTTTTGCTTTCTCTGCTGGATGTTCTTCATCTTCATCCTCATCATCCTCCTTGTCTTCCTGGCTGGGCATCAGAGGGAACACCAAAGCTCCATGGTACCAGGAGAAGGTGCTGTCGAGGAGCTCCTGACATAGGGAAGAGAAGGGATGGGAAGAAGAGAAAGGGGGCGCCTGGGTGGCTCAGTCGTTAAGCGTCTGCCTTCGGCTCAGGTCATGATCCCAGGGTCCTGGGATTGAGCCCCGCATCGGGCTCCCTGCTCAGCGGGAAGCCTGCTTCTCCCTCTCCCACTCCCCCTGCTTGTATTCCCTCTCTCGCTGTCTCTCTCTGTGTCAAATAAATAAATAAAATAAAATCTTAAAAAAAAAAAAAAAAGAAGAGAAAGGAGTCAGGCCCGGAAAGAGGGCCTAGGAGTAGTCAGCAGAAACCTCACACCAAGAATAGAAAGGCAAGGCTGCTGGGCTTTGGGGCTCTTAGGAGAGAAGACAGTGACGCTGCCATCCCGTTCTCTGCTCTGCCTGGCAAAGCCTTGGCAGGGAGGGTGTGCCCAGCAGCAGGGGCAGGGACCCTGATGCCTCAAAGCCCCATTTCTATCCCTGCGTACCTCATCTCCAGGAGCCACCAGCAGAGCCCGAAGAGCCCGGACGGCCGCTGCGATGACCCCATCCACTCTGTCATCCAGGGAGAAGCGCAGTAGGAAGAGGAAACCAGCATCCAAAAGAAGGCGCAAGACACTGCCCACTAGCCGGTCCCCAAACTCACCAGCCTGGGCCTTGGGGGCAAGGGAAAACCTTGCTGAAGATGTTGAAGTTACAAAGTCTTTGTCCTAAACCCTTCACTTGCCCACCTATGACCCTGGGTTTGTCCCATTCCCAGTCTGCCCCAGAGAGAGCTGCTGTATGGGCTCCTGGGCTCGAACAGAAAGGACAGGAGGTGGGGAAGTCCAAGGCTGCGGTCGGAGGGGGTGAGGCATGGGGGCAGGCAGTCCACTCACCCTGCCGATGACCTGGGCCAACACGTGCAGTGCTAATGCTCTCTGCTGGGACACCTGGCTGCGCGTCAGGTGGAAGAGCTCCTGCAGGGAGTACCCTGCTCTCTGGGGCAAGGACAAGATGTCAGAAGGAGCCAACACACAGGGCAGCACCCCCCAACTAATACACAGAAACCCCTATATTCTAGGCACTGAGTTAGCTGTCAAGGGGAAGACAAAGTTAAGTAAGTGATATCTCTTGCCCCCCCCCCTTTTTTTAAAAGATTTTATTTATTTAACAGACAGACACAGTGAGAGAGGGAACACAAGTGGCGGGGTGGGGTGGAGAGGGAGAAGCAGGCTTCCCATTGAGCAGGGAGCCCGCTGCGGGGCTCGATCCCAGAACCCTGGGATCACGACCTGAGCCGAAGGCAGACACTTAACGACTGAGCCACCCAGGTGCCCCTCTCTTGCCTCTTCTCTCCATGGATTGATCCTCAAACTGGTAAAGAAGGTAAGATTTGCACACAAGTAACCACAGCATAAAGCAGAGAGGGAGGAATTCAGTAATCCGTGTTTAACTTGCAACAAGAGAATAGGAAAGAGAGAAAAGGGGGACATGGAAGAGTGCTGTGGTCTCAGCGGGTGGGTGGAGCTTCCATGGCCTGAAGAACTGAGCCTGGAAGTCCTTGAGCACACGCTGTATGTGAGGGGGGAGAGCACCACAGTGGTGTGGCAGGGGTGAGAAGGCAGAGCTATAGGGTCAGCAGGGAGAGACTGTCGAAGGACTGTCTTGCCAGGCTAAGCAGCCATGACAATTCTGTGAGCAGAAGGGAGCCAGGAAACTTTCCAAGGCAAGGCAAGGCATGGCCTGGGCTGGGCTGGGCCAGAGGGAATCAGTATGGCAGCCATGAACGATGGATGGGAAGACATGGCGACTGAACAAAGAGGGAGCAAGCCTCTTCTCGAGAAAATACCAGGGGAGGTGACAGACATAAAACTGGCAAGTTCAGGCAACTGACTGGAATGCGAAGGAATGAGGAGAAACATTTTGAGCCTAAGAACCTATGGACAGCAAGACCATGAAATGGAATAGGCTACACAGAAGGTCCAAGGTAACTGACCAGAGGTCCTCTTCCATATGGCTGATAAAAGCACTTGCTGAGAGCTGCCCAGTCCTCCCTGAGCCCCATGCCTCACCTCTGCCTCTTCTCCATGGTGGTGCAGGCCCAGATGGGTGGGCAGGTCCACATCAGGGGCCAGTAGCTCTCCCTGAAGATTAAATCGGGCCTGCATCCTCTAATGGGAAGAGAAAAAAGACTATAGGCTGGGGACATGGCAACTTCTCTATACGCACTCCTCGCCTTTCATCCCAGGCCTCCGGTCCTGACTCTACTCCGGAGTGGAAATGGAACTCCCTTGACCCCAGGGGCCAGGCAGGCTGATGGGGAGAGGAGGAGGAGTGCAAAGGAGAAATGTTCCTCAAGCTCCAGGGAAGAAAAGGGCCTGAGTTCGGGTGCAAGAGCATGGGGGAGAGAGGGGAAGGGGACGTGGAGAAGTGATGTGGTCTCAGAGCTTCCACGGCCACTCCCAGCCCGCTCTACCCCTTACAGGCCAGCTGGCCCTCCTTACCTCCTGCGTCCGCTGCCTCCGAAGTGGAGGCAGATCCTGGGTCCAGTGGAGCTTCTCCAGCTCCACGGTGTCCATGTGCACCCATTCTTTGTGGGGGGTCACAGGCAGTGCCAGAGCTACGAAGATGGAAGCGGAATAGTATTCCCTAAGGAGCTCAGCTCACTGATCCCCTGGGGTCCCAGCCATTACCCCGCAGCTGCCACATCTCCCTCTGCCCAAGGCTCTGGCAGCCTCTGCCTTTAGCTAGACTTAAGTGGCATAGCCCAGGGGCTGGACTCCTGGGAACTGGGCGGATAGCTCAGATATGGCAGAATACACCTAGTTCTGGGCTCTAGCCCGCTGCTGACCCCAAGTACTTGCTGGGAGGGGCAAGAGAAAGAGGAGAAGGTAAAGAAGAGAAGAGAGAGGGAGCAGAGGAGGAAGGGAGGACCATATGTATCAGGGAAAACACAGTTCTTCACTGCCTAATACTGACCTTCTAAAGAAGTAGGGGAGTGGGGCAATGAAGGGCAGAGATCCTGCTTCTGAGGGGCAAGATACAGAAACACACCTCTGGAACATCCTCCTCCTTCTCCCCCGACCCCGACCTGACCTGCTCAGCTGGCCTGGAGCTCACTGAGAGGCAAGAGGATCCTGGCTTTCATAATCCAATTTCTTCTTTTGTTAATTACTAATAAAATAATCCAGGTCCTGGGAAATGAGTGCTCCCACTGGCCTCTCTGCTTTAGGTCTGGCATGTTTGTTAAGACCTGCGTCAGCCTTGGGGCGCCTGGGTGGCTCAGTCGTTAAGCGTCTGCCTTCGGCTCAGGTCATGATCCCAGGGTCCTGGGATCGAGTCCCACATCGGGCTCCCTGCTCGGCAGGAAGCCTGCTTCTCCCTCTCCCACTCCCCCTGCTTGTGTTCCTGCTCTCGCTATCTCTCTCTCTGTCAAATAAATAAATAAAATCTTTAAAAAAAAAAAAAAGAAAAAAAAAAAAAGACCTGCGTCAGCCTGTTCTCCCATCGCCCTGGCCCTGCCATCTCCCCCGCAACATGGATAGCAAGAGGCAGAAAACTGTGGGGTGGATAGAGCCAGAGCTGGGGCAGCTTGTGTAAAGGCAGGGTGGAGATGATCTGCTGGGGGAGGGTCCAGATGTCATGCCCTGCTGCCACTTCCCGGGAGAGAGGGACAAGGAGCAAGAACAGGACAAGAAAACAGGAAGCATATGTAGGAAGAACATACACATCAGCAAATGAAGACTCATTTCCAGACAATAAGGAAGATTAATGTTAGATGTCCAAGGACAGAGAAGATTCTCTCTTTTTCCATCTGCCAGGCCTAGGAGAAGGGATACTTTCCTCTACTTTTATTCCCCCAAAGATGTCCCCCTTCCTCCAAACCTGGGGCTCCTGGATCCGGATCATCTTTCTGTCTGGGCTCCCTCGCAGAAGTTGGCACAATGGGTTTGTCTCCAGTGACCTCAGCAGAGTGTCCTCCTGGTCTCTGCTGCTCTGTGGCCTTCTCTGCTGCTTGCTCATGGGTGCGGTTGTGAGACCTCAAGAAGGCGACCATGTTGGGATCTAGAGGAGAGGATGGAAGGGAGAGCGGGTGGTGGCAGATCCTCGCCGGCTCCTGTAGACCTGAAACCTGCTGAATACTGCCTATCTATTGGTGCCACGGCCAGGACAAGCCCCTTCCCACCCCTGGCTGAGCCCCCTGGGCACTCCTGGGGCCTCAATGACCTACACCTGTCACTAGGGCCGGCCCACCCACCCTTCTCTCCATCCTTCACTGTCCCCTGGCCCACCCAGGTTCCTGCCCATCCCTGTGCTTGGCTTCAGGTTAGAGGCCCAAAGGAAGTGGCTGTGGAATAAATGAATGAATGCTGACTAGGGCCAAAGAGAAGGCATTTAGGGGAACAATTTCTTTCACTTTCAGCTAATTTATTATGCACAAATATTTACTAGAACCTAATATACGTATGCTCTATGAAGATGCTAGGTATAGAGTTTGGGACAAGACTGACTCGGCTCGGTGCTGCTGTGGTGGTGAACGGAAACCAGGAAGGAGGTATGGCACGGCAGAGCGGCACAGACAGAACATACAGAATGCCACAGCTGTACTAGAGAGCACACAGCTATAATACGGCACACGTTACCCTAGAATAGTACAGCATACACGATAAAGTGGTTGAAAGCAGGGCCTGGCAGACCTGAGACACCTGGGTTTACATCTCATCCATGTTCCTTACCAGCCATATGACCCGGGGGAGAGTTTCAGGTTGTGAGACTCAGGTTTTTTTTCCTAAGTAAATGAAGCTAGTACTACCTACCTTACAGGAACTGTTTGAGGACAGAATGAAATAAAGCATTCAAAGACCCAGCCAAAGGCCTGGCCCTCGAAGTAAGCCTTCAGCAGTAAGTGGCAGTCCCTTCCGAGCCAAGTCCCGGCAGGAAAGCCCGGCGTGCCATACCGAGCTGAGCCAGCAACAGCTGCTGCTCCCGCAGGATCTCTTCAGGAGCCATGGCTTGCAGTTTTGCTATGTTCTCTTCATGGATGGTCTGGGCTTCCTGCTCAGCATCCTGGCTCCCGAGCCCCCTCCCTGTGACCAGATGGGGTCCCTGGAAGCCGCGGCTGCCCCACGGAAGCTGGCAGCCCTGCTCCCGAGGTGTGAGTCCCTCACAGGACGCAGTCCCTGGAAGAAGTGTATCATCAGTTTCATGGCCTTGCCCCAGCCGGGCCTTCTGGCCCTCGTCCCTAATCCCATTAGCCCTGGAGACAGATGGAGGCCCCAGGGATTTCCCAGGCACAGAGTTGAGACACCCCTTTATCCCCCCGAAACACAAACACAGGTTGGATTGGGTGGAGATCTCTCCACCCATTTTGCCCCTTTCTGAGGGATGTTAGGGAGACATCCTACTTTCTGACTCCTCTCTTGGATCTCCATGTAGCTATCTGCTTCCAGAAGCCTTCCCCCTGCTCTTCTGCTAATAATTTGCATCATTAAAGGAATCTTGGTCTACATCTTTTACAGTCTCTGACAAATACCTCTGTCTCCTTCCTTCCTCCTAGGATCGAATAATGGCCAGCATTCTCCCTGCACCTAAGACCCAGATGTAGACCCAAGCCACCCATACTCAATACTGTAAGTGGGCATAAGGGACAGCTATCTCTTTAGATGGCTCAAATGCCATCTAAATATGCCTTCCTATCTGATGAAGGGAAGACATATACCCCAAGGTGACTCTAAAAGGCCATGCCCAAGTCTCTTCAACCCCAGTTTACCCTCTGGTGGATCCAGGGTAGACACAACTTCTCTAACTGGTGGGACTCTGGCTTCAGACGCTCTCTTTGCTGCAATTTCTTGGGCAAAGATGCTTCTCTTACCAGACGTTGCAGACTTCCCCTATGGGGCAAAAAGAAAACTCAGGTGACTGATGCTCACTACCCCATTTTCCTCTCAACCTCTTTACACTAAGGCCACTGGAACAAAGAGATAAAAGGGACTTGCTTAATCTCCAAGGGTCACAACCCTAGTCCTCAGAAAAAGCAGGGCTCTATAGGAGGACAGGTCTTGAAGTCTGACAAATTTGGGTTGGATTTCTGGTTCTTCTATTAGATGTGTGATGTTGGACAAGTTACTTATCTTTTCAGGGTCTCAGTTTCCTCATCTGAAAAATGGGGATGATACCTACCTTACACGGTTGTTAAGTAATGTGTGTAAAGTGCTTAGCACGGTGCTGCCTTAACAAGAGAATTGCTTAACATTATTCATATTATCTGCCTGAGGAAGATGCACTATGAGGCTTACCTAATGTCTCCTAAGTACCATCTAAGCACCTTGCCTACCTGTCTCTCCTGTGAGCGATGGAACACAGGAGGGAAAGCAACACCACTGGGCACAGGCAGATTCACTGCCACTGAACTTGTATCTCGTTCCTGCAGCAACAAAGCACAAAGTAGTGAAGATATTGAGATTTCCCCAGAATGGACACTATCCCACTATCCCCAATTCTGTATGACTAGAATCTCTCTCTAGGGAGTCCTTAACCCACGTTGCTTCTTTGGGCACAGTGATTCTAAAGCAGCCCCAAACTGACTGCAGGGGGTTAAAGTCCCACCTTTCTGGAATCAACCTCTACTCATACGGCTCACCACTCCCACCCACTATCCTTGCTGCCCCAGGATGCCTCATCCCACTCAACCAGGGTGAGACGCACAATAATCTTAGTCAAGACGGCAGTGATGTGCTGATCGTGCCTGTTCAGCCTCTCTTCAGGGTCTTCATGTTCAGGCAGGGTGCAGCCGGGGCTGGGTCTAGCTCTCTTTGGGGGAGCAGGAACCAAAGCTGGGGGCGAATCTGGGAGATCTGAGAAAGAAAAAAACCCAGATGTGAGGATACTCATTCCTTCCCAGGAAGAGACTGAGGGCAGGAGGAAACCAAAGAAAGAAAGGCAGCTGCTGTGGGGCCCTGGCTCAAACTGTGTCACCTTGGGCAAGATATTTAACCTCTGCGAACCTCAGTTTCTTCATACGTAAAATGGGGCTGCAGCAACAGAGACTATGCAGCGTCTGAAATAATGATGCGGAAAAAATCCAGCCACATTAGGAAGAGGGAGAGGACCCGGAGGCCATACCCTCTCTCCTTCTCGGCCTCACACCCACAGCCACTCACTGTCCAGTGTCACCACATCCCGACGATCCTGCAGCAGAGGCTGGTCCAGGTTAGTGTTGCCACCTCCCCTATTTCCTTTCTTCACCAGTTGTACTGCTGGAGCTGCACCAGTTGCAAGAAACTGACTCTGGAAGCGCAGCAGGTCCACCTCGGACTCCCCTGGCTTTGGTCTCGACAGCATCTCGACACTCCAGCTGCCTCTCTTGCACAATTCTTTCCAGCACTGCTTTGGTGTGGGGATTCCCTCTCATTCAACCCTACAAACAATAAAGCTGATGGGCCCTCTGCAATTGAACCCTGATTCTCTTTATTGTGCATCAGAAAAGACACTTCTGGGGCACCTGGGTGGCTCAGTTGTTAAGCATCTGCCTTCAGCTCAGGTCGTCATCCCAGGGTCCTGGGATCCAGCCCTGCATCGGGCTCCCTGCCCGGTGGGAAGCCTGCTTCTCTCTCTCCCACTCCCCCTGCTTGTGTTCCCTCTTTTGCTGTCTCTCTGTCAAATAAATAAATAAAATCTTTAAAAAAATTAAAGACACTTCTTAGGTTCACATCAAGTCATTCTATTTCATTCATAACTTATTGCCATTCCCTCCCTATTTAGCCCTCCTTGATGTCATCGGCCTAATAATATTTACTGCCAACTGAAGATTGTTTACAATCTGTGGATGATAAAAAGTCTCAGGAACAACTGTAGGGAATCTAAGAAAAATAACATCAGGAGCCAGGCGGATAGGGAGTAATGATTCTGTATCAAACTGGAGAGAATATGCCTGGCCTAAAGGTGTTCAAATTATTAAAAACAAAAAACAAAAAAACCTTGGGCTTACAAAAGATCAACATATAAAAACCATCTGTATTTCTATACACCAGCAAAAAGAACAGTCAGAAAATGAAATTAAGAAAACAATGTCACTTACAATCGCATCAAAAAGAGCAAAACACTTAGGATTAAATTTCACCAAAGAAGTACAAGACTTGTACACTGTCTGGCCCGACAACTGCCCCTAAGGCTCTGCGGCCGCGGACATTTCTGGACCATCCGATTCAACAGAGAAATTACCGAGTCTCAGCTTATGCAGTCTGCGGATGGAGGGCCGTGGCCGGGGTCTTCACACCGAAGAGGCCGCGGCCACTCCAATGTAGAGCAAAGACACTCGGGGAGGCTCCCACAAAGGAACTGGATACCCTGTACCAGAGCCCTCCGCCGGGGAACTCCGAAGTCCGTTCCTCCAGCGTAGCCCCTTACTTACCTTAGGACCGCCTGGGCGCCGCCATCTTGCCCCGCAACGGCCGCGCTTCCGCCACCACCAGATTCGAGCTTCCGCCCCGCAGCCCAGCCCCGCCTCTCCCTGGCCTGGCTCCACCCCCTCCGGGGTTTGCCGGCTTGGCGCCGGGACACACACCCCCTTTTAAAAAAAGTTTATTTATTTAAGTAATTTCGACGTCCTATGTGGGGCCCAGCTCCACCCCGAGATGGAGAGTCGGGTGCTCCTCCGACTGAGCCAGCCAGGTGACCCTGCGCTCGGAACCCTTGAGCGCGAATATACTCTGCTAGCTCTGCCCTACCCCACCACGTAAGCTCTATGCTGACACCCAAGACACTCATCCTTCGGATGTACAGCAGGCATGATGAGGCCCTTCTGCACATACGACATCCGTGACAGAGGCAAAGTGTACTTCAGACGCCCCTCTGCATTCACCAGCCCGGATAATCACATCCTAAACCCAGCACCCAAGCTTGTGGGCAGCACCCAGACACGGGCACACACCAAGGTGACCTCCCCACTGCGTTTATGGGTGAGCAAGAAGGTAAGCATGTAAAAGGAAAGGCGAGGCTTAAGGAAGAAACTGTAGGAATGCAGTGATGAGAAGAGAGAAGAAAATAGTCTCATTGCCCACAGGGTGATCCCCTTCGTGAGCATCCCACCTTTGTTCATGCAAGTGTCTCTTCTTGGAAATCCTCCCTTTCTTCTCTCCCACCCCCTACCCCCAAAGTCTTTCTCTTCTTTTAAGGCCTAGCTAGAGTGAACTCTAAAACCTCTGCCAACCAGGCCTATTCACTGAACTTTCCTTGGAATCCTCCATTGTGCCACTTGTGTGGCTTGTTGGGGATGCACTGCCAATTATCAGCTATCACTGGTCACCTTTTCACAAGCATATGTGCTGTTCTCTTGCAGAGACTGTGAGTTCCTTGGGGGCACCAGGCCTTCTTTTTGCATCAGTAGTGCTCAGCACCCAGCATATTGCCATAAATTTAGGACCTTAGCAAATCACTGCTTCACTGAAGGCCATCTTAGGGCAGCCAGTGTTAGTCCATTGGTTCTCAAACTTTAGCAGGCATCAGAATCACCTTAAGGGCTTGTTAAAACAGATTACTGGGCCTCACCCTCAAGAGTTTCTGATTCAGTAGGTCTTGGACAGGATCCAAGAATTTGCATTTCTAACAAGTTTCCAGGTATTCTATTGGATCCTTCTTTTGGTCTCAACTGCAGCCGTAAATTTCAGCTACTAGGCTTTAGCCATCCTTGGGGTCCAAAATGGTACTGGACCTGGTCAGAAGTTATGGGGAGTGAAGGAGGGGAACTGGAGCTAGAAATGCTGGAAGAATGATAGTAGAAAATCATTGTTTGTAACCACTAATGAAATAATCACTCCAGGCAATGATTGTCAATGGCTGATAAAACTATTAGGTGAAAGGTTGATGAGGATTTTATGTATGATGGATCAGGTTGCCAATTTATGAACATCACTAAAAGTGAGACCACTGGACATAATGTGCTCCTGATTTGATGAAACTGGAAGTTACAAAACACTTCCCAAGAAACCTTCAT
This sequence comes from Neomonachus schauinslandi, assembly GCF_002201575.2. Classification (NCBI taxonomy): domain Eukaryota; kingdom Metazoa; phylum Chordata; class Mammalia; order Carnivora; family Phocidae; genus Neomonachus; species Neomonachus schauinslandi. Next base: position 82,441,425 of record NC_058411.1, read on the forward strand.
GCCAAAAAAACTGAACTTGAATCTAGTGAAAGATCTAGATCTAACTACCAGTCTACAGGAAATATGGGTGGTAGAGGAACATTTTAATAACACAAGGATACAGGGTGCCTGGGTGGCTCAGTCGTTAAGCGTCTGCCTTCGGCTCAGGTCATGATCCCAGGGTCCTGGGATCGAGTCCCACATCGGGCTCTCTGCTCGGCGGGAAGCCTGCTTCTCCCTCTCCCGCTCCCCCTGCTTGTGTTCCTGCTCTCGCTATCTCTCTCTCTGTCAAATAAATAAATTTAAAAAATCTTAAAAAAAAAAAAAACACAAGGATACAATTAACCAAACCCAAATTGTGCAAAATTCTACAAATGACCCAGTTTCTTCTATAAATTTCATGTTCCAGAGAGGAGGGGGACCTTTTATAGATTTACAAATACAAAGATTACAATTAAATATATGGTCCTTGTTTGGATCTCGGTTCAAACAAGCCTAATATAAGAAGATGTTTTTTTGAGACTGTTGGGGAAAACTGAACACAAACTGGATTTTATAATAAGGATTTTTTAAAAAAAATTATTGGTTATGGATGTGGGTTTTTTTTTTAAATAAACTTTATTTTGGAATAGTTTTAAGATTTTATTTATTTATTTTTTAAGATTTAATTTATTTATTTGTGAGAGAGAGAGCATGAGCCAGGGGGAGGGGCAGAGGGAGGGAGAGGGAGAAGCCGACTCCTCTCTGAGCAGGGAGCCCAATGCAGGCTTGATCCAGGACCCTGTGATCATGACCTGAGCCTAAGGCAGACACTTAACTGACTGAACCACCCAGGTGCACCATTTTTTTTTTTTTGTAAAGTTCATTGAATTATAGAGTACAAAGCTCCTGAAAAGGGAGGGGACCTGAGAGAGTTGCCCTTGCCCCCCATTAAAAAAAAGGAAAAAAAAGTTTATTTATTTGAGTACTCTCTACATCCAAAGTGAGGCTTGAACCCACAACGGGAGATCAAGAGTCACATACTCTTCCAACTGAACCAGCCAGGCACACCCCTCCCATTTTTTTAAAGTAAGCTCTATGCCTGATGTGGGGCTTGAACTCAGGACTCCGAGATCAAGAATCACATGCTCAACCTACCAAGCCAGCCAGGTGCCCCAGTTTCCCTTGTTTTTAACATTTTACATTAACATGGTATATTTGTTAGAATTAATGAACCAGTGTGCCTGGATGGGAGCCTGCTTGAGATTCTCTCTCTTTTCCTCTGCCTGTCCCATCGCTTGTGCGTGTGTGCGCGCACATGCGCGCCCCTAAGATTTGCTTTTAAAAACTTTAGGAAGAGGTGCCTGAGTGACTCAGTTGGTTAAGCATCTGCCTTCAGCTCAGGTTATGATCTAAGGGTCCTGGGATTGAGTTCCCACATCAGGCTCCCTGCTCAGCAGACTCTGCTTCTCCCTCTCACTCTCCCTCTGTGCTCTCCCTCTCTCTTTATCTCTCTCTCTCACACATACACATTAATAAATAAATAAAATTAAAAAAAATTAAATGTCTGGGAAAACACCAAAAAATGGGACAATGGAAGACAAATAGCTAAGATAATTATTGAAGCAGAGTGATGGATACACTGGGGATTCGTTATACTTTTCTCCCTACTTGTGTATATGTTTGAAATGTTTCATAATAAAAATTTTTTAGGGGCAGCTGAGTCGATTAAGCATCCAACTCTTGATCTCGGCTCAGGTCTTGATCTCAGGGTTGTGAGTTCAAGCTCCGCATTGGGCTCCACACCCATTGTGGAGCCTACTTAAAAAAAAAATTTTTTTTTTTTTAAATAGAACCAGAGAGGCACCTGGGTGGCTCAGTCGGTTAAACAGCTACCTTCGGCTCGGGTCATGATCCCGGGGTCCTGGGATCGAGCCCCGCATCGGGCTCCTTGCTCAGCTCCGGAGAGCCTTCTTCTCCCTCTCCCTCTGCCTGCCTCTCTGCCTACTTGTGCTATCTCTCTGTCAAATAAATAAATAAAATCTTTTAAAAATAAATAAATAAATAAATAAATAAATAGAACCAGAAAAGCATCACTTGCCAGCTGTAAAAAGGGTCAAAAAGAGAAACACAGACAGCTAGATATACGGCATTCAAACAAATATATTCACACTCACACATATATATTTCCTTCGTCAGCTGACAAGGGCCCTTTACTCACACATGGAACGCTTCCTTTCAGGGCCATCCCTAGGTGAAATTTTGAAGAGGACAGTTTTTTTCTTTCATATGCTTAGACCCATGTGCTGTTTCAGAAACCCCAAACTGATTGCTGTCTTCCGACCTCCTAAGTTTGCTTTTGGGGAAAAAGTCTGACCATTTGAAAGTCCCTCTGTGACTGTACATTGAAGTTTAATCTCTTCTAGGGATTTACCTTTCTGTTTTGTCTTCACTTGGGCAAGGCGTGGCATTGTTTCTGACTCCGGAATTTCAGGCAAGGGGTGTTTGGCAGGCACAGGGGCCATCCCCAGTGCCCCTGGCATCACACCTGCAGGCAGTTTTCCTCCAAGGCCAGTTTTCCTCCCTGCTTTCTCTAAGGTGATGGGGAGCACAGTCTGCGGCCTGCCCATTCTGGAAGTGGCATTTCCCAACTCCCCTCTTGAACCAGTAGTTCAGAAAGAATGGATCCTTGCTCACAGGGCAGCAAGACTACCTTGATCCCATGGCTCACCTTGGTTCCTTCTTGGTCCATACAGCCTCTTCCTTGAATGGGGAGGATGGGAGGAGAAGGTCCTAACTCTGACAAAGCTGAAGCAGCTGTTTCCTGAGACTGATGGAAGTTGCCATCAAGGGATTCTGCTGCTATGGGCAGATGGTTTTTTGTTTGTTTGTTTTGGAGAGAGGGGGAGGGGCAGAGGGCGAGGGAGAGAGAATCTCAAGCAGGCTCCATGCCCAGCACAAGCCTGCTGTGGGCCTTGGGGCTGGATCTCACAACCCTGAGATCATGACCTGAGCTGGAAATCAAGAGTCAGACGCTTAATTGTGCCACCCAGCTGCCCCAGGCAGATGGTTTTTATTTCCAGTTTTGTCTGTGTCTTCTCTCTACCCCTGGCCTCCTTGGGCAGTCCTGGATCATAAAAGGCAGAGTGGGCAGATACTTACTTCACCCAAATAGGGAGATGCCAGGGCCCAACCTAGCTCTATCCATAATAAGGGGCTGCTGCTAGCCCTTCCTCTCCCTTGTGGTCCCTTCTTACTCCCCTGGAGTAGATCATAGCTGGCTCTGGTTCTGTTCTGAGGACAGGAACTCCTGGGACAGCTGCTCCTGCATTATGTCAAATACATTTCCTGTTGATTTGATTAGTTCCCGTCGAAGCAATGCGTTTATGAAAGAAAGGGAGATTTTGCAGGCATGTATTTGCACAGGCGGCCAACCTCCTTCAAGTCACACACACACACACACACACACACACACACACTTTCTCCCCATCCACCCACAAAGTGTCAGTCACATTTAGAGTTTGCACAAATGCACACCCTCCCTCACACATCACAATGCACACCCTCTCACCCACCTACACACTTCTTCCACAGAATCACACCTGCTCACATACCCTTAAAGCACGTTCCTATACCATGCTGAGAAAGAGAGCGAGAGATAGGTAAAAATTTGTTGCTGGGGCTCAGGAAGGTAAGCACTCTATGTGGGAGCTAGAAAGTCAGAAGACCAGGACCCAGAAATACTTAGAAATACTAAGAATTGAGAAGGATTCAAAAGCAGGGGTAGAGAAAGCAGAGACTCAGAGCTCCTTGGCCCCACCAGGAAAGCGTGCTGCCCCAGGGAAACAGTGATGTGCCTGAGGCCTGCAGCTGAGATAAGAATTTGTCTAGGCTGTGAGTGCAGAAGGCGGTGGCATCCCCAACATGTCCAAGAAGCCCATTTGGACTGATAGCTAAGGGGCGTCCTCAGTCTGGGATTCCCTGTCAGAGTTCAGGAAACAATGGAGGAAATGAGGGGAGAAAAGGAAGTGGGAAGTTGGGTTTGGGCTCTGGGTTCAACATCCTTTAGGAGAGAGTCTTTCCAATGTCAACCAGAGTCAATAGGAGGAGGCTTTCTTTCACTGGAAACTTGAAGTCCCCTGGAGAGAGGAGAGATGTGGGAGAGGGCCTTGAGGAGTGACAAGTGCCCGAGGGCAGAGCTGTAGCGCCCCCTGGCCCCAGTAGCTCGGCCCCGGCGACCCTGGCTTCAGCCCCAGACTGCGGTCGGCCTGCCCTGATCCGACTCAGCCCAAATGCAGAAGCTGTGGCCTCTGGAAAGGAACAAGTATTTTCCTTTAAGAAAGGATCCTGGAGCCCACCCACAGGACCCAAGAAAACTGGCAGAGCGCCCAGCTACACACAGACTTCAGGCCCCTGCCATCCAAGTCTGACAGCCCTTCTGGGGTGTCTCCCCGTGTTGCCACCTGAGGGCGCCCGGAGCTGGGTCTGAGGCTGCCGCCGGCACTGCTGTTGTTGTTATCATTAGGATACTTAATAAGCAAGCACTGATGGGGCCAAGTGGAGGAAGAGGCAGGCCGCTGCTGCTCGGGAGAATCCCTGGAAAGATCCAGTGGGGCTGTGGGGACAGGGGACTGAGTGGCTCGTTCCTCCTCCCTACCCAGGACTTCTGGGAAGGGCCCTCTGGAGTCGGCTCCGGGGGACAGGTAGAGAGGCAAGGGCGAGGGGAGGGGAAACACTTGGTAGGCTGCATTTGGAACCGGCTCAGCATCTGCCTGACAGGATGGCTTCAGGCACAGCCACCCCCGTGATGACTGGTTGTGGGGCAGACCAAGCTCTGAGGCAATCATTCATTAATTTAACAGGCATCTGTCTGCTTATTTATGGAATGCCTACTGTGTGCAAGGTGGTCTACTAATAATAGCTAAGGTTTTATTGGATACTGTGAGGACACAGCCAACTTTCACACCATGTCTTAGAGGTTGTGGGGGGCGCGTAGATGCAGAGGAAGCAACTAGGAAGAATGACAACCCCCAAAGATACGGGCCATGGGGCTTTGGCCTGTGTAGTGTAGCAGTGGGGATGTCAGATATAAAACCTGAGGATTACCAAAAAGATCTTGGAAAACTCGAGACCCAAGGCACAAGATGCTGGAGATAAAGGGGTGGGAAATGGAGCACGAATATCGGAAATTTGGGTGAAAGGCTCAAGAAAGAGGCAGGAAGGGGTGTTAGTAGGTCCTGAGGGGGGAGCCTTGAGTCACGATTTCGGGGGCCCCGACGATTGGGAATTTAGGGGACTGAGATGCTTTATGGCCTGAGACGGGGGACGGGACTCTGGCATCAGAGCCTGGACAAAAGTTGGGGTGCGATAGAGGCTCTAGCGAGGTTTGACAGCAGGAGCTGGAGTGCTGGGTCTGAAAGGATGCTGGAAAGTGTTTAGGGAAAGGAGGGGCGTGGCTGAGTGCGCCACCCGGGCACCCGGCCGATCCTCCAGTCTGCCCTGGGGAAGCTGGCCCGGGATGCCGCGGCGGTTGGGGAGGCCGGAGGGCGGGGGCCGGCCGGACAGGCGGCGGCCGGGTAGGCGCTCCGAGCGAGCCGCCCGAGGCTCCGCGGGGGGGCGGTACGAGCTCGGGCTTGAGGGCCGGCGGGCTGGGGAGGAGGCGGCGGCTCGCAGAACATGAATCAGCGGCGGCGGCGACGGCGGCGACGGCTGTGGAAGGAGCGCGGTGGCCCAGCAGCGGCCCCGGAGACCCCGCGCTGCTGACGGCGGCCGCGGCGACTTGCAGCGGGCGCGGGTCTCGGAGGCGCGGGCCCCAGCGCCGCCCCCCGGGACGGCCCCCGCCCCTCCCGCGGCCGTCCTCTCTCGTCCCTCCTCCTCTGTCCCTCCTCCCTCCTCCCTTGTCGCTCGCGGGCCGGGCCCGGCATGGTGCGGCGTCGCGGCCGATGGCGCTGAGGCGGAGCATGGGGCGGCCCGGGCTCCCGCCGCTGCCGCCGCCGCCGCCGCCGCCGCCGCCGCTGCCGCTGCTGCTGGCCGGTCTGGCCGCTCTGCTGCTGGCGGAGCCCGCGGCCGCAGGTAGGGGTTGGTCGGGAGGCGGCGGAACGCGGGGGCGCTGCGGAGGGGCGCGGCCGGGTGGGCGCCCAGGGACCGCAGCGGAGCGAGTCCCGGCCTGGGCGGGCCGGAGACTTGGGTGGGGGGACGAAGCTGGAAGGCCGAGGCTTGGGGGCTGGGGGAGGGGGGCGCAGCGCAGCGTCCGCTGCAGGTTCTTGGGCCGGGGCCCCACCCCCAACTTTCTCGCGTCCGGGGCTCTTCTGGCGGGGTGGAAGGGGAAGGGAGTGGGGCTGTGGGCTGAGTGGTCAGAGGGGATTTTCCCGCCTCGACGTTTCTAGTTGTTTGCTCTCCCTTCCCAGTCCTGGGGACCCCATTCTGCCCGCCCTGCACACGAGAGCCCCACTCTGAAACCACAGGGGCTGGACTCAGCAGCACCCAAGAGGCACACCTACCCCATTTAGGTACAGGGGCTGTGAGGGTGCCCAGTCACGGAAAACATCTGGACATACTCTAGTTCCTGTACCCGCTCAGAGCTTCCTGAAACGGGGAATGCTGGCGAGGATGGGCTGGAGCGAGGTTGCTGGTCTTCGTGGGGGCTAGCCTTGTGTTCCCACGTGGCCATGGAGACATTGGCCGGTTATAGGAGGGCTCCTCTCCAAGTTCCCAGGTCCCTCTGGGACTGTTGGGTGTGTACGGGGTGTGAGGTCATCCCTCCCTGCCCTGTGACCGGCCCTGTGTCACAGGCTAAAGCAGCAGCCTCAGCTGGCACCTTGTCTGAGATGGCACTCCCTGCTATATGAGATTCTCAGGGAAGGGAAGGCAAAGAGTGACAAGTTGACAAGTATTTACAAGGTGAAAGGTGTGTATCTCAGGATCAGAGAGCCCAAGAATTTGCCTAGGGTTGCACAGCAAAGGGCAGGAAGAAGCAGGACTGGATTCAGCTCTGTGGATAGTTCACCTGCCCCTCTGCTTAAAAACATGCCAGGAGACCAGGAGAGGGGTGTGTGTGTGTGTGTGTGTGTGTGTGTGTGTGTGTGTGTGTGTGTGTGTGTGTGTGTGTGTGCAGAGGTAGCATTATGCAAGGTGGCTCCTGTTGGTGTGACAGTAGCTCAGGGGTCTTGGGCTCCCTCTTCAGGGCCCCTCTCCTCCCTTCTACCTCCTACCTCCCTAGCACCCGCCCCTGCACACATTCAGGTATTAATAGAGCCGGTGGCTGCCAGGAAGGCTGCCATGTGTTTGATCTGACGTGGTTCTGCAGCCATATGTTCTCCACTTCAAGGGAGCACCCCCTCCTTCTCTTCCGCAGCCTCCTTTAATTTGCCAGGGTGGGGTGCAGGGGCGTGCCAGCAGCAGTGTGAAGTCTGGCCAGACACCTCGGGCGGGCAGAGAGCTGGCCGCCTGTTGAACTATAGGGGTGCAGCGGTACCTGCCCCAGGTGTATGTGAGGGCCCCATCTTTTTAGCCTGGCTTGCCTTCCTTTTGGTGGTTGGGCTTGAACTTAACATGGCCCAGTCAGGAGGTATGGGGAAGAGGTCACTTCCTTGGAGCTGGGGGGAACTTGGCAGTGGCAGACATGTGGCTGGAGAGCTTGTCATTTTCCTTCCCCCAGCCAAGGCCCAGGCCACCTTCCCTCCCACACTGTCCAACCTCTGCTTTCTTGACCATTAGCTGAGGATGAGCCCTCTGACCCAGAACCTAGGTTCTGGAAGAGGATGGGGGATATTTCCAGGGACAGAGTCCCTGTCAAGCGGGTTGACACCTTCTCCTTCCCACCTCTCAGGCCTGAAGCTCATGGGAGCCCCGGTGAAGCTGACCGTGTCTCAGGGGCAGCCAGTGAAGCTCAACTGCAGTGTGGAGGGAATGGAGGAGCCCGAGATACAGTGGGTGAAGGACGGGGCTGTGGTCCAGAGTGTGGATCAGGTGTACATCCCAGTCAGTGAGCAGCACTGGATTGGCTTCCTCAGGTGCAGGACCCTGGGGGAGAGTGTGCATGCCAGCCTGGGGGCAGGTTGTGCTTTTTCCCTGGGCTTGGGAGCTGGGGGCAATGCTGATGCCCAGAGGTCTGGGTTTTTTTATTCGGCAACCTGTGGAAACTTCCAGAAGTGGGGGCAGGCTGAACCCACTGAGTCTGCCCAGCATAGCTGCGCACCCCCTTGACCCTGGGAGGTGAGCCTGGTGTCCTGTTTCCACAGCCTGAAGTCAGTGGAGCGCTCTGATGCAGGCCGGTACTGGTGCCAGGTGGAGGATGGGGGTGAAATGGAGACCTCCCAGCCAGTGTGGCTCACGGTAGAAGGTGAGGAAGCAGAGACACGAGTGGGCATGTTGGCCTGGAGCAGGTGCTGTCTGCTAGTGACCACACCTCTGCAGAAGAGAGCTCAGTGGAAGCTGATTTGCCCCATTGCCCTCTGAGGCCTGATTGCTCCAGGTTCCAGGCCTTCCCTACCCCAGACATCGGAAGACCCTACTCCTTGGAGTCTGGGTATTTCACAGCCAAGGGGGTGATGAGGACCTCCAGTCTATGGGGTGCAGTCAGTTTCAGTTGTCTGAGCAGCAAGCCTAAGCACCCATCTGGGGCTGGACCCTGTTCTGCCAAGTGGCCAGGCCAGGAGGGGGAGGGCTGGGGGAGGGGAGGAAGGATCCGCAGCTGCGGGAGCTCAGAGCTGTTCAGCTCAGGAAAACAAAGTGACTAAGAAAGTAACAAAGGGCCCTGAACAGGATCTGGGGCCTGCCAGCAGAACTCTGCTAAAGCTTCCGCCCACTCCCCCTCCCTTTCTGACCTTCCCCCAACTCCCCACCCTCTGCCTCCTCCCCTGCTCTGGGAAGGCCGTCAGAGCAGGTCTGGGAAGCGAGAATCTACCATGCCCAAGGGGACAGCATAAAGGATATTCCTAAGGTGCCCAAAGAAGGGAAGCTTCCCCCCTCAAGCTAGATGCCTGTTCTGCAGTTTGACCCAGTCCTAAGGGACCTGTAGGACCTTCTGCATAGAGGGCTGCAAACGGTAGCAAACTTGTGGCTTGGGTAGTTGGAAACTGAGAAGTGGCAAGGCTCATCCCTCCACCCCCCTTTCTCCCCAGGTGTGCCATTCTTCACTGTGGAGCCGAAAGATCTGGCAGTACCACCCAATGCCCCTTTCCAACTGTCTTGTGAGGCCGTGGGCCCCCCTGAACCTGTTACCATTGTGTGGTGGAGAGGAGGCACGAAGGTGTGGGGGCCCGCTCCCTCTCCCTCTGTTTTAAATGTAACAGGTGAGCAGCCTCAGGAGGGAGCTTTGAGTAGGGTTGGTGAGGCTGGCAGCGTGCAGATCTGTGCAAATCACCAAGTCTGCTCTTGTGAGTGTCCAAAGCACACCCTGGTGCCTGGGTATGTGAGCTGCACCGTTACTAAGCTCATTAGTCAGGTGTGCAAGGCTGGCCAGGGAGCTGATCAGTGGTGATCCTGCTGGGCGTGCCTGAGGCCTCTGGAGCCTCTTTCCGTCCTTCACGGTAGTCCAGGCCGTGCACAGCTGGCCCTGGGAGATGAGTCCTGTGAAACCAGGGGCACCCGTTCCCCCCACCCCTCCCAAGGGAAGGAGCCGGGAACCAGCCCACGCAGAGCTAGGAGGAGTGTCTGGCAGGCTTGCCTAGAAGACAAGAGTCTAGGGCTGCAGAGTGGGGAATGGCAGGGAGAAGGAAAGGGGGGGGTGCAGCACAAAGAAACAGGAGCCTCCTCTCCTAATGACCCTTTCCAGAAATTTCTAGACGTTTTCTCAAACAACATATTTATCCATACCTCCACACAACTAGACCCAAAGCAGCAACGCCTGTACACCCACCTGGACCCCAAGATCCTCAGGCACATACGAAGCTTGTGAGGCTCCCTTCTCTGTGAAATAAAGCTCATATTCCTGGTTGAGGCTTGAACTGACCAAAGAAGTTGGGAGGCTGAGCTTGGTCTCACATACTGGACGGTGGGAGGGATAGGTTCTGATGTGCCAAGTCCCCTAGCAATATGAATCTTGAGAAGAGGTGGGCTACCGGGCCTGTTCGGGAGGTGCTGGGTTGGAGCCGATGAGAGGGAAGTTCAGTTCTCTCCAGATGTGCGTGGTTGGGACCCTCCGGCAGCCGGCCTGATAATAAGCACTCACTGAACTCCTACTCCACACACCACACTGTGCTAGGCACCATGGGGGATCGAAGGAATACAAAAGATATAGAAGCCGTCAGTCCAGCCCCCAAGGAATTAGTGTAATTGGGGAGACAAGACACATGCATAAGATGCTGAGAACTATTGCAGGGCAAAGAATCTGCAAATCAACAATGATGCGGGCATAGAGCAAACAGAGAAGGGCTCTGGATTGTACAATAGAGGAGCGAACAGAGAAGGGAGGCAGCTTTGTGCTGTCTGCGGGAGGTGGGATTGAGGCACGGGGAGTAGTATGACCTTTCTCAGGTGCTTACTGTGTGCCGCGCGCTTTATGTGGGTTTGCACAATCCTCCCAATTCAAGAGATGAGAAGACAGAGCCCCAGCCCTGGGGTTTATAGCCAGGCTCGTTAGACTCCAAAGTCCCTGGTTGTTCCAACCTGTCTAGCCCCTTCCTCTGGCTGGAGGGACTTCTAGGATATTCAGATCCAGAGCCTGCACAAACCCCCTTCCCCAGTCCCAGGCTGAATGGGAGTTGCTGCTTGGGGGGCGCTGACTGAGGTTTTCTGGCGTCAGGGGTGACCCAGAGCACCGTGTTCTCCTGTGAAGCTCACAACCTTAAAGGCCTGGCCTCTTCTCGCCCAGCCACTGTTCGCCTTCAAGGTAGGAGGACTGGCAGGAGGGAGGGAGGGTGAGTGAGGCAGGGGCGTTTGCAGCCAGCTGTCCAGCAGCCGGGTGAAGTTACAGTCATTTGGTGTTCCGGCTTCCCGAGGCCCTGCTGGGACCTGAGAGATGAAGGGTTAATTGGCAGAGCTCCATCCCTAGTGAGAGCACCTGAGACCCTGCCATGGCTGAGATGAGAATAGAAACCTGACGTCACAGCAGATTTCCCATCACGATGCAGAGTCCTCGGGAGGGAAGGAGGGAGAGAGGGAACCAGCAGGAGATGGTCAAGGCTCATGCCCAGCCTTGCTTCTGCCAGTCCCGGTGGAGGGAGTGGGGCTGGGAAAAACAGCCTAGCAGGATGATAGCGGAGATCCAAAGGGCTGGTGTGCTGGGAGGGAGAGAACCCGTGTTGGGGGGGAATGGGTTGTGGCTGCAGGGGCTGCCTCTCAGTTGTCTCTCCCAAGGCCGAGGTACTGTTGTCCCCCCTTCCCCGCCACACCCACTCTCTTATCCTATTCCTTGGCCAGATAGGGACCCTGATTCAGAGAGAGGTGACCTCTCCCTGCAACCAGCTGATAACACTCTCCCTGGTATGAGCAGCTCTCCCCTACTGGCTTCTTGGCTTGTATATGACTGTGGTGCTGGGAGTGCTGGGTAGCCATCATCAGGTTGGGGGGACCCCAGGCCTTAGGGAGGGACTTGAGGCTTCACTCCTTCCCGGGCACTCGAGTCCAGGACGCTGACTCTCACTCCTTGTCCACAGCACTGCCTGCAGCCCCCTTTAACATCACAGTGACAAAGCTCTCCAGCAGCAATGCTAGTGTGGCCTGGACACCAGGGGCCGATGGCCTGGCCCTGCTCCAATCCTGTACGATCCAGGTAGGGAGAGGGAGGACAGGCTCTCCTGGCCATGTTCGTACTGTGGCTGCCTCGGTGGCACTTTGTTCACAGTGGTATCACATTTACCTACACTTGTCCGTGGGGCTTGGTGTCCAGCTCTCTCCAGGTGTTGCTCCCTTACCAGGAACAGCCCAGCCCGCCCCTTATCGTAGGTGCTCTGGCCACCAAGTGACTTGGCAAATTGGCTCAAACCCGTACATTCTTCAGGCTGGAAAGCAGATCACTAGAGCAGATTTGGGATGCCTGGAGGAGTTTTTCTTCTGTCGGCAAAACCCCAAACCTTTGATTTAGGTGATACCTGTACCCTCATGCCCCATCCCCTGACTCATGCCAAAGAGAACAAGGGGACTAGAAGGGGTTCTAAGCCCCAGAGAGTGGAAAACCTGGGTGAGGTGATATCAAAAACAAGAGGCAATGCACACTTGTTTATTTTCATCTGTTTACTCAAAGTTTTTAATGAGCACCTTTGAAACTGTTCTAGGCAGTTCCCCCAGGCAGGAGAGGCCCCTGCTCTGGGCTATACCATTTAGAGGACTCCACTCTGGCCCTCTTTTGGCTGCACCCTTGCCCCTGGGCAAGGAATCTGTAGAGGCAAGGGGATATGCCCATCTAGATCATGAGGACATCCCCTCCCCTTCCCCCAACTGCCACACTACACCATCTTCTAGATACTCAGGACCTCCGCCCTTATGGCCCCCAGTCTGCTTCTAGGACCTGTGTGGGCCTCCTCCCTGGTCCCTCCTTGGGAGGGCATGGTTTGTGCACCTCAAGTCCAAAGGGCAGCCGTTGTGGGGAATCGGTATGCAGGTAGCATTGTCCACACCCGCGCAGTTGATGTTCCTCCCGGTACAGACCCTTGGCTCACAGGCTAGCTTTTCTTGTGCCACCACATTCTGGCTTGGGAATCCTAGGGATGAGAGGATTATAAATGCAAACCTGACCTTGATTGAAGCTTTATTTGTCCATATACCATCATAGGAAATATTTTGTCCAATAATTTGTTAGCTGACTTATAACATTTAAATATTTAGCCATATGGTATGTGGATCTCCATTTGTACACTTGTCCTGGGCCCCCAAAATGTAAGGTGAAGGCCTGGTTCACTGTGCTCCTAGGCTCCCAGTTACTCTGCCCTTGAGAAACTGAGACTTTGCACTCGTGTGTAGTTATAATAAATGGTAACCCTTCTAACCGAGTTATGTATCAAGCATAAAAGGGTATGAGTTTTCTGGAGTAGTTGGGAAAGTCTTTGACAGAAAACGTTGTATTTGCACTGAGTCCTAAAAGATGAGTTGGACTTTGCTAGGAAGAGCAGGTGTTCCAAGCAAAGGAACAGCATTTGCAAAGGAATGGAGGCGTGGAACTTGGTGTTATTAGAGTGCGGGCAGGTGGAAGGGAGTGGGTTGCAGGTGTTTGCTGATAGGCTTAGAGGAGGCATTAACTCAAGATCTCCCCCCACCTCCTCTGTCCCCTGCTCCTGCCCATGCCTATTGCATCTTCGGCCTCCCTCCTCTCCATCATTACTTTGCGGCTTTTCTGTAGGTGACACAGGCTCCAGGAGGCTGGGAGGTCCTGGCTGTTGTGGTCCCCGTGCCACCTTTTACCTGCCTGCTCCGGGACCTGGCACCTGCCACCAACTACAGCCTCAGGGTGCGCTGTGCCAACGCCTTGGGGCCTTCTCCATATGCTGACTGGGTGCCCTTTCGGACAAAGGGCCTAGGTAAGGGGCTTGCAGAGCAGAGTGGCTGGGCAGGGCCTGCACGGGGAACAGGCGATGTTGGCTTCAGTCCTGAATGAAGTTGCTTGAGAGAGAGGTTACCTGAAGGGGGGTTCCTGCCTCATTCAGCAAACACCAAGTGTCTGCTGTGTACCTATGAATTAGATAAATCCGGCCCCTTCTCATGCAGCTTTAGTTCTAGGGGTGGAGCAGACATGCAAATTAGAAAAGATCAGATCATTTGGTGAGGAAGAGTGCCCTCAGGGTGGTCCAGGCATACCCCCATAAAGAGATTGAAGTTTGAATGATAAGGAACAAGCCACACATGGGGGAGGGGAAATCACTGCAGAAGGGGGCACAGCAAGTGCAAAGATCCTGTGGCAGGAACTTGCTTGGAGTTCTCCTATCAATAGCAGAGATGCTGGTGGGGCTATGAGGGGGAAGTGGTGAAGGATGCTACTGAGGCAGTAACCAAGAGCAGCACTGTACCTAGCAGGGTGCTGTGGGTCCTGCCATTGCTCACCCCTCCTCCACAGGACTCTGGGTGAGAGCAGTCAGAACTGGGAGGGAAGTCCTAACCCCCACCTGTAGCTGTCTGAGCTGTGTAGCTCTTGGGAGTTGGTTCCAAAGGCTAGCACGGGATGGTGATAGTGGGAAGGGCAGGGCTCTTAGCGGCCTTCTCTCTTTGGGTACAGCCCCAGCCAGCGCTCCCCAGAACCTCCATGCCATCCGCACAGACTCAGGCCTCATCCTGGAGTGGGAAGAAGTGATCCCCGAGGGCCCTTTGGAAGGCCCCCTGGGACCTTATAAATTGTCCTGGGTTCAGGACAATGGAACCCAGGTAAGGGGCACCCAGGTAAGGGGAGACAAGCCTCTACTCTCCAGGTACACCGAGTCATCTGTCAGGACTCTTAAGACCTTTAGAGCTTCCGAATGGCTGTCCTTGGTGGGCCTGGGGACTTTGGTGGGCTGGGCCTCCCACCACCCCAGGGAGTCCACTTTTCCCCACCTTCCCCTGCAGGCTTCCCTCCTTATTGGATTGTCTCCTGTTAGGATTGCATCCGGTGGCCACTTGTAAAGCAGGAAGCACATTCCTAAACAGACTGGGGGAGGGCACTGATAAGGCTGTCTTATCCTCAGCCTGGTTCCTTCCCATCCCCCACCTCTGCCTGCCTGGACTGAGCCTTGTTTGTGTTCAGGGGAGGCCTCTGCGGCCTGGGGAAGGAATGTGATGACTCCCAGCAGGTTGTGTTCCTGAGGTCCCTGAACCCACAGTGTCCCTTACCTCCTGGGTTCCTATCTGGACCTTTTTCTGCATTCAGGCCCCAGCTGGAGGCCTTTTCCTCAGACTCAAATGTGGGATGGGGGTTTTTCCTGGCTGCAGGGTGAGCTGACAGTGGAGGGGACCAGGGCCAACTTGACAGGCTGGGATCCGCAGAAGGACTTGACTGTGCGTGTGTGCATCTCCAATGCAGTTGGCTGTGGGCCCTGGAGTCAGCCACTGGTGGTCTCTTCTCATGACCATGCAGGTAAGGCCTGTAGGGGAAGGGCAGAGGGGATCAAGGCTCTCAAGGCCAACCTAGATTGGTGGAAGGAGCTTGGTAGCACCTTTGCTTCTAATAGACCCAAAGACTCAGCAGTTGAGGCCAGGGTTGGTATTTGAACTATATGTCATTCTCCCCCTGCCCCAGAACTAGCATAGAAATCCCTGGTCGTATCGTAGGTTCCAACAGCCAGGGCCTGTCACTGACGGGGTAGGAACTCTTGGGGCTTCCTTTGGAGCTTCTTTCCCCTCGGGACCTTTATTGACTTAAGAGAACCTCTTGTCCAGGCCAGATGGCCATCAGTGGAAAGTTCTAAAGGGACTCCTTGATGTCAGCCTCGCTCATGCCACTGCCCCCATCTCCCATAGGCCAGCATGGCCCTCCCCACAGCCGCACATCCTGGGTGCCTGTGGTCCTGGGTGTGCTGACAGCCTTGGTGACGGCCGCGGCCTTGGCCCTCATCCTGCTTCGAAAGAGGCGGAAGGAGACACGGTTCGGGTAAGGGGGTAAGGACAGGAGGGAGAGGCGGGCGATGACTGAAGATCTTGGGGCTGACTCCAAGTCCTGGGTTTCCCCTTAGGCAAGCCTTTGACAGTGTCATGGCCCGGGGGGGAGCCGGCCGTTCACTTCCGGGCAGCCCGGTCCTTCAATCGGGAGCGGCCTGAGCGTATCGAGGCCACATGTGAGTGTGGGGAATCATAGGAAAAATGGACTATCTTCGCGCCCCTTTCTGTATTCTTTTTGTTAGCTCATTAATTTGGCCAGTGTGTCTGAACATTAATGGGTCCTGAGCACACAACAGTGGCAAAGACACACAGACCTACCCTCGTGGAGGTTGCCATCCTAGCTGTGGGAGAGCTAAACTAAGCTCATGCCTTCTCTGAGGGCCGAGCCTGGGGTGTCGGTCAGGAGCCAGAGAGGCCCCTCTTCTGTCTCACCACCCTTCTCCCCACAGTGGACAGCTTGGGCATCAGCGATGAACTCAAGGACAAACTGGAGGATGTGCTCATCCCTGAGCAGCAGTTCACCCTGGGCCGGATGTTGGGCAAAGGTGTGTGGGGCTGCATGGGGATTAGCCGGAGTGGAGTTTGTCTTTGATTGCTCCCAGCACTTTGGGGGTGTGGGCTTGGGGCAGCTCCTGTGAACACGATATGCTGGCAGACTGCTGAGTCGGGGATGTTTGGGGGAATGGTGGCTGGGGATAAGGAGGGCAGAGGAGCACTCCCAGCATACTTTCGTCGGCTGTGGACAAGGGAGCCTCCTGCAGTGGCCCCGGAGTCTAGTGATTTGTGTCCCTGGGGAGGGTCACCTTGAAGAAAAGGGGCTGGGGCTGGTAGGGCAAGGGGCCTCACCATCATTTGGGTCGGTTCCTAGGAGAGTTCGGTTCAGTGCGGGAGGCCCAGCTGAAGCAGGAGGATGGCTCCTTTGTGAAAGTGGCCGTCAAGATGCTGAAAGGTGAGTGGAGAATAGTAGACCTGGAGTGAGGAGTGGAAGGGGTCCTGAGCCGGAAGTAGGCTCTGGTGCACCCCTAGACTTTCCAAGAAGAGTTAGTCAGCACTAACTAGGATGCCGTCTGTGCCACGTGAATAGTTCGAAAGCATAAACCCACACACGTTTGCGCCCTTTGCTTTCTGTCGTCAGCAGTGACTGTCCTCTGGGCTCATTCAGGGTGATTAAAGCTGGTTGCCTGAGCGTCTGGGCTATCCAAACCAAAGGGAAGACCATTAGCAAGTGGAAAGATGGTAGGAGAGCCCCACTCCATGGGAGTTTCTTCTGCTAATGGCCAGACTGTTTCCTGAGCCCTCTGGGAAGCCCAGGAAGGACAAGGCCTAGGAGTCTTGGGTCAGAATTGGGGGCACATCTCCCTTATTCCCTCCCTTCCATCCTTTTCTTCTAGCTGACATCATTGCTTCAAGTGACATTGAAGAGTTCCTCAGGGAAGCGGCTTGCATGAAGGAATTTGACCACCCACACGTGGCCAAGCTTGTTGGTGAGCTCCTTCTTGGGGGGAGGCAGATATACAATAGGGCTAAAAGTATGCTCCCCTAAGGTGGGAGGGCAGCCTGTAGGAGAGAAGTTTGGACTTAGCTGGTGAGGAAGCAGATAGCAAAATAGCAAGGAAGGTCCTGGCTGAAATCTGATCCAACTCCAGGTAAGGAGTTTATCGTGCAGGCCCTATACCAAAGGTCTGCACTTGAAGACTGCTCATGTGAACAGAGGAGAAGGAGGGGACAAGTAGATGCTCCAGAGATCTGGGGGGCAGCCAAATCTTAGGTAGTCACCAGTAGGTGGGCCAGTGTGGACTTACGGGGAGGGAGGTAGCAGAGCCAGGGCTAGAGATAGGACCTAGCAAGTGGCGGACTCATGCAAACACCTGAGCCATCTCTTGACTGCTATGTGCCCTGCTCCTGACTCTCCCTTGTCCCCAGGGGTGAGCCTCCGCAGCAGGGCCAAAGGCCGTCTCCCCATCCCCATGGTCATCTTGCCCTTCATGAAGCACGGGGACCTGCACGCCTTCCTACTCGCCTCCCGGATTGGGGAGAATCCCTTTGTGAGTGCCTGAGGTGGAATGGCCAGGAGTTGGAAAGGGACAAAGACCCTGGCATTGAGTTTGGCTTGGTGGGCAGGGCCGATTAAACTGGTTGGGAAGAGGCAGGCTGGCTTTGACCCTTTTTATGTTAGAAGGCTTCCTTCTCCCTCACAAGCCCTGCTGGGAATTTTAGGCGGGGCAAGGGCCCACTTCTGGGAGAAGAGACCTCTAGAGCTCCACACTGGGAGTGTCTTGACTCTTGGATGCTCTCTCAGATCTGCCAAAGCTTCTTTGCCTTGGGAAGCCCCTCCAAACGCCCTCCTTTCAGTAATTCCAAGGACAGTCTTTAGGCTTTCTGGCCAGGGAACCCCCTTCATCCTGCCCTGGCTGGGTGGGCAGATCCAGCCTGAGCTTGCCCTGTCTGCCAACTAGAACCTGCCCCTGCAGACCCTGGTCCGGTTCATGGTGGACATCGCCTGTGGCATGGAGTACCTGAGCTCCCGGAACTTTATTCACCGAGACCTGGCTGCTCGGAATTGCATGTATGTGAATTCTAGAGGGCTCGGGGCGTGGGGTGGGTGGGGAACAGAGCAGCCTACGACAGGAGAACTAGCTAATGGTCGGCTCTCACCTGGGTGCGTGGGGACAGCTGCGGAGCAAAGATGCCCTGGTTTCCGTAAGGCTGACTGCATCCTCCAACACCCCTCACAGGCTGGCGGAAGACATGACAGTGTGCGTAGCTGACTTTGGGCTCTCCCGGAAGATCTATAGCGGGGACTACTATCGTCAGGGCTGTGCCTCCAAATTGCCTGTCAAGTGGCTGGCCCTGGAGAGCCTGGCTGACAACCTGTATACTGTGCACAGTGACGTGGTGAGCAGGGTGGCACAGTGAGGCTTGGTGGGAACACAAGCAGCGTGGCCTAGGGTGTGGGTGGCCCTTTAGAGTCCTCAAGGACCTAGCTGGGTCTCTTCTTTGGGCTTTGGCTTCCCCCTTATGAGGCCCCTGAGCCCTAAGATGTGCTTGCCTTAGGGTTCTGCCCAGCTCAGGAAACCTAGTGACATCTCCCCTCCAACCTTGCTTCCGTCCCAGTGGGCCTTCGGGGTGACCATGTGGGAGATCATGACTCGTGGGCAGACGCCGTATGCTGGCATTGAGAATGCTGAGATTTACAACTACCTCATTGGCGGGAACCGCCTGAAACAGCCTTCAGAGTGTACAGAGGACGTGTGAGTGCCCTGGGAAGGGGACCTGGGGAGGAAGGAGGAATTTGGGGTTTCAGGTGCTGCCTGCCACCACAGCTACTGGTCCAGTGGGAGCTCGGAACCTCAACTGGACCTTTCATTTTTTTGGTGGAAATGTCCTTGTCCCCAGAGGGAAGACCAACCTCCACTCCAAGCTGCCTCTTCATCTGCTACCTCCCGTTTACTCTCTCTCCCGCTTTCCCATCCTGTATTTTTTGTTCCACCCTTTCTTACACTCTTATTTTCTCCAGTTTCCAGGAAGAACCAGGAACCCCGAGGGCAGAAGGTACAGGGT
This sequence comes from Neomonachus schauinslandi, assembly GCF_002201575.2. Taxonomy (NCBI): domain Eukaryota; kingdom Metazoa; phylum Chordata; class Mammalia; order Carnivora; family Phocidae; genus Neomonachus; species Neomonachus schauinslandi. Next base: position 82,460,445 of record NC_058411.1, read on the forward strand.
TGAGCAACAGCACACGATTCTGTCACCTTCTCCCCACCCACCCCCCACTCCTTCTCAGTCCCCAACTAGTCTAAGAAAACCTCCCAGGCTGAGCCCTCCCTCCCCCTCAGACAGGGCTGCACCAGGGCAAGAAAAAACTGCCTCTCTGTCACATTCCTCGCTAGACAAGGAGGGGGTGTGGGGGGAGCGGGAGGTTGGCTTCCTCTTGAGGGAGTGGAGAGACCTAAGATCCTGGGGAGAAGAACTGCCTTCTTTCCTTTCTGAAAGCCTGGAGCCTTTGGGAGTGGGGTAGGGTGGGGATACACCCACTGCACAGTGGAGTGTTGTGAACCCCTCGTGACTGGAAGACAGGGTTACTAGCATTAGCTGGGTACTTTACAGGCATTCTTTCAGGTAATCCCCCTCTAACCCCATAAGGAAAAGACTATCATTATCCCTATTTTGTAGATGAAAAACTAAAGATTAAAGAGGTTAAGTAACATGGCCAAGGTCACACAGCTATTAAGTAGGTGAGTTGGGATGTGAACCTAGATGCCTGTGATTTTAGAATAGGTGCCTCTTAACTATGACGCCAAATGTAATTTGTCCATTCTAGTGTTGTATTTCCCACCCTGTGCAAGCCAGTTTCCCTGGGGCCCTGGGGGACCTTTTCACTAGTACCAGGGGGAGGGAGTCCACAGTGATCCAGGGAAGGAATCTACTCCCTACTTCTTGCTGTGGGGCTGGACCAGAGGTCCAGGATCAGGGACAGGCAGAGGAAGGTGCCTGAATGGTGGGGTCCTTTTTCTCTAGGGCAGTTGGTTTGAAGTGCCCTGATCCTCGACTGTGCGTAAGAGGGAAATCTGAGGGCGCGAGCCAGGCCCTACCCCTCCTGCTCATCTGCACAGCTCAGGGCATGGCAGGGGCAGGAGCTCAGGTCTCCCTGTGGCTGTAGCCTGCCTGGGCATCTGGAGCTGCAGAGGTTCTGCTGGGCATCGGGGATCAGGCTCCGGCTTAGCTTCCTCTCAGGCCGGGGCTAGTGTTGTCAATAGGCGGGCGCTGGCCTCCTACCAGCCAGCCTGGTGGACAGGCGCCAGTTGGCTCCTAGCACAGCCTTGACAATGTAGCCCAGCCTGGCCACATACCCATGGCCCCGGACCATTTCCATGGCCTCTTCGATGTCTGGCACCATTCCTCCCATCATTGGGGGCCCCTGTCAGGAGGGCCAGTGTGTGGGGCAGTGTTTGGGGCTTCTGTTGTAGGCACAAGAGAGTCAGGCATTTGCTCTGACTGCATCTGGTCAGAACCCCCTTCCCTTAGTTCTTTTTTTTTTTTTTTCCCCCTTAAGCCTGAGGCATTCCCTGGGAACAGGACTAAGACCTCAGGGAATCTGTAAGGCTCCTGAAAGTGTATGTAGAAAGTGTTCCTTCCCGGGGGGAGGGGGAGGAAGGGGCGGGGAGGGCTGGAAGCTTTTCTAGATTCAAAGGTGTCCATGAACAATGAAGATTTAAGTCTGCCTGAGTGGGTGAGGATTTGGGACAAAGGGTGGCTGTTCAAATCCTTGCCATTAAAATAACACTGACTCCTGCTGTGTTCTGCAAGACAAAAGCACGCCTAGTGCCCCTCCCAGCAGAGCCTAGGACGGACTCTGCAGCTAGCTCCATCCCTTTCTACCTGTGTGACCTTGGGCAAGGTTCTTAACCTTTCTGGGCCTCAGTTTCCACAGTGGTAAAATAGGGATCATTTATTTCACAGGGTTGTGGTGAGCATTAAATGATAAATGTCAACTACTTAGAAGAGGGCCTGATACATAGTCCTACATACGGGTGTGTTAAAGAAAAGTTTCCCAAATCGTGGTTCCGTATGGTTAAGGGGCCTCAGCTTCTCCTCGGGGGTCCTCACTGCTACCCCTCAACGCTCCTCTGCGCCCAGGTATGAGCTCATGTACCAGTGCTGGAGCGCCGACCCCAAGCGGCGCCCGACCTTCACGTGCCTGCGGATGGAGCTGGAGAGCATCCTGGGCCACCTGTCCGTGCTGTCCACCAGCCAGGACCCCTTGTACATCAACCTGGAGCGAGCCGAGGGGCCCGCCGAGGGAGGCCCCCTGCAGCTGCCTGGCGGGGACCAGGCCAGCAGCGGGGCCGGGGATGGCAGCAGTGTGGGGGCAGCGGGGGGCACCCCCAGTGACTGTCGGTACATCCTCAGCCCTGAGGGGCTCGCCGAGCGGCCCGGGCAGGAGGAGGAGTCGCCGGAAAGCCCCGCCAGTGAGGCCCGGAGGCGGCTCCTGCAGCAGCAGGGGCTCCTGCCCCACAGTAGCTGTTAGCCCACAGGCTGAGCGCGGCCGGGGCGTGCTGCTGGCTGTGATGCTGGCCGAGGACCCTGGCCCGGGCCGCGCGGCGTGGGGGCTCCTGTGGCAGTCCTCCCAAGCTGCGCTGGAAGCCTGGACCGACCAAATGGCCAATCCCAGTTCTTCCTGCGGCCACTCTGGGCTGCCTGGCATCGGCTCAGGCCGGGCCGGGTGGAGGTGGGCCCGGCCTGGTTGCCTAAACCCAGGCAGCTGGCAGGAGGGGGGTGGTTATGTTTCCATGGTTACCGTGGGTGTGGAGAGGAGTTGGGGGAGGGTAGATCCAGCCCTGTGGGCCTCTACCCTCTGGCCGAGCTGCCCCTGCTGCTTTAGCGCATGCACTGAGGTGTCTCTCACCCCGGGGGCCCCAGCCCTGCCCATGCTCGGGGTTTAAGTGTCCGGTTTTGCTCTTCCTCACAAAGAGATGCCCTTGTGTTATTCCCCTGTAGGTGAGAGTTGGTAAGGGGTTGATACAGTCAGGTCCCAAGTGCTGAGAGACAGTGGGGCACTCCCAGGTCTGAATCCTCGTCCCCTTCCTGATGACCCAGCCCGCCTAGGCCAGGAGTCAAGTGCAGCTGACCAGGTCACAGCAAGGCATGCTGGATCACTGCAGGCTGCCATTTGCCCAGCCTCTAAAGGCAGGGCACCCAGCCTGGCAAGAGGAAGGGGTGCTGTAGGCCCTGCCCAGGAATGCGTGAGGCCAGAGAGGAGTCCAGGAGCCCCTCTTTACGCCCTCCCACAGTCTGTCTGAGCATGCTACCAAATCCCAAAATATCCTAAGACTAACAAAGGCAGCTGTGTCTGAGCTCAATCCTTCCATGCAGCGTCCCTTAGTCCCAGTTTTCCCTCTCCCTGGAGACCCTCTTCTGTCCCAAATCTCCAGAGACAGAGAGAAAATAGGCCTGATGGTTGGCGTGGGTGGGGGGGAGTTACTGGAGCCTGGACCCCAGCCCTGGCTAGGGGAGCCCCCGGATTGCATGGGGCAGGCCCCTGCTGTTAGGGATATTTCCAAGCCGTTAGAAGCTGTTTAAAAACAGAAATAAAATTGAGAGCTAAAGACCCAAGGCTTTGTCTCTTAACTGTTTACTTTTTTCCAGATCGCAAAAATGAAGCATCTCTGCATAGAGAAAAATCTGGAAAGACATATGCCAAAATGTTAACAGCTGTTATCTTTACATGATGTGAGTTAAAGGGACTTGTTTTCCTTTGTGCCTTCCAAGTTTTCTGCACTGAGCACAAAATGCTTTTGTAATTAGAGAAGACCCCAAAGAATGTTATCACATTAAAGATAATACATAGTCATGTAGACAATTAGGAAAATGTAGAAAATCATTTTTAAAAGTGGCAAATACCTATATTCCTACCACCTAGAGATAGCCGCCCTTGACCTTTTGAAAACGTAAATGTTTTGAAAAAGTTCTTTATCTTGGAATAAGGACAAAGACTGCTTTGGCTGTCTCCTACTCCTCTATCAGACTTCCCTTCTGTCGTTGGGTGTGGATACTTTGTTCTCATCTTTACACCATTGCTGGGAGCCAGGGGAAACTCTGGGAAGAAACAGGCAAAGAGAATGGTTTGCCTCTTCCGAATTAGAAGTTAAGAGCATGAAGTTTGCTTCCAAGTATTTCCATCTGAAAATTTTAGTTTAGAAGCTTTATTTATTTTTAAAGATTTTATTTATTTATTTGACAGAGAAAGAGCACAAGCAGTGGGGAGTGGCAGGCAGAGAGAGGGAGAAGCAGACTCCCTGCTCAGCAGGGAGCCCGATGCGATGGGGGGCTCAATCCCAGGATCCTGAGATCATGACCTGAGCTGAAGGAGGATGCTTAACCGACTGAGCCATCCAGGCACCCCATAGTTTAGAAGCTTTGAGAGCAAGCTCGTGGGAGCATGTAGCAGGAGGCATGAGAACTGGGCCTTTCTCTGTGTGGAGGGGTGTGGGAAGACAGGGAGGGACACAGGTATTGCCCTGCTGGCTAAGGGCAATGGAATGGGGCGGGTGCTTCTGAAAGCAAATATCCTGAAAAACCTGGTGCTGGTACTCCAGAATCTGGTTCTCACGTGGATCGTGAGACCTGAATTCACTTCCAGGGAAGTGGCTTTCAGAATGTTTCCTGCTGTAATTAGCTTTAACTGCAGGTAATGATTACTTGCGAGGTCATGTTTGGGAATGATTGAGAAGAGCTTTACTCTCAAATAATTGTCTACCATTAATGGGACCCTATTATGTGCCAGGCACTGCACCAAGCACTTCATATATATTATCTCATTTAATACAGAGAGCATTCCTACAAGATGGGAATATAATTATCATCCTCCGATAGGACAGAAATGAGGGTTAGTAACTTGTCCAGGGTTATGTAAGCTAATGAATGGTCAGTTCAGGCTTGAAACCCACTAAGAGAGCAGAGCCTGTGCTCCTTCTCCCCCCAGCATTCCAGAGAGCACCCTGAAGCAGCTCTGTCATGATCATGTTATCTTTCGGGTGAATGCAGGTCAGTAGTAGGCACCTTTTAAAATGTACAGGAGGGGGGCACCTAGGTGGCTCAGTCGTTGGGCGTCTGCCTTCGGCTCAGGTCATGATCCCAGGGTCCTGGGATCGAGCCCCGCATCGGGTTCCCTCCTCGGCCGGAGGCCTGCTTCTCCCTCTCCCGCTCCCCCTGCTTGTGTTCCCTCTCTCGCTGTGTCTCTCTCTGTCAAATAAATAAAATTTTTAAAAATAAATAAATAAATAAATAAATAAATAAAATGTACAGGAGGCTCCTGGGTGGCTCAGTCAGTTAAGCATCTGACTCTTGATCTCAGCTCAGGTCTTTATCTCAGGGGTATGAGTTCAAGCCCTGCATTGGGCTCCACACTGAGCATGGAGCCTACTTAAAAAAAAAAAGTACAGGAGTTCTAGTGTGTGTGTGTGTGTGTGTGTGTGTGTGTGACAAAGTAATTAAGTGGGAGTTACCTACCAGTAACTAAATCTGTGTAAATAATTTTCTCAGCTCAGTCTTTTTTCCCCAAGCATCTTGGCTCCCCCATGGTAAAGGGGTTTGAGGTAGGTGATAATAGTAGAGTTTTTGAAAACTTTTTTTTGAAGTATAGGACACATCTCAAAAAAATACACCAATCAGAAGTGCACAGTCCTTAAGAATTTTCACAAACAGATCCAAATAACCAGCAACCAGATCAAGAGACAAACATTACCAGCACTCTAGAAGCAGCCCTTTAGGCCCTGCCCCAACCTCTGCCTCCTCCCATCTCCCCAAAGGTAACCTCTATCCTGACTTATAACATCATGGATGAAAGTAGCTCTTTTTAAAGTTTATATAGAAAAAAAAAAAATAAAGTTTATATAGACTCATATAGGTTGATTTTTTTTTTTAAAGATTTATTTATTTATTTATTTATTTGAGAGAGAGAGAATGAGAGCACATGAGAGGGGGGAGGGTCAGAGGGAGAAGCAGGCTCCCTGCCGATCAGGGAGCCCGATGCGGGACTCGATCCCGGGACTCCAGGATCATGACTTGAGCCGAAGGCAGTCGCTTAACCAACTGAGCCACCCAGGCGCTCTATAGGTTGATTATTTTGTGTTTGTGTTCTTGGAACCCACAATATGTTTTTCAGAATCATCTAACCATACCAATTTTGAGAAGTGCGAGTCAAAAAAAAAAAAGAAGAGTAGATAGAACAGTGCTTCTGTTCTGTTTTATATTTTTGTTTTTTATTATGTGCCTAGCTCAGTGCCTCTCCCACCTCAAACAAGCTCCCTCAAACAAATCACCTGAGAATCTTGTTAAAATGTGGACTGGATTCAGTAGGTCTAGGGTGGGGCCTGAGATTCTGCATTCTAACAAGTTCTTAAGTGATGCTGATGCTGCTGGTCCACACATTGAGGTGCAAGCTCCATCAGTAATTTGAAAGGGTACAGGATGAATTTGAAAAGTCAGTCAATGCCTCCACTATATGAGCATTCTAACAAAATTACACTAGTGGAAAAGATTAGAGCATAATTTAATTTCTACATCTTATAAAATTTAATTACTTTTTCTTTATGTGTGTCTGATTGATATTTTTCTACTTAAAAATATTAATTTATTGGGGTGCCTGAGTGGCTCAGTTGGGAAGCATCCAACTCTTGATCTCAACTCAGGTCTTGGTCTTGATCTCAGGGTCATGAGTTCAAGCCCTGTACTGGGCTCCAGGCTGGGTGTGGAGCCTACTTTAAAAAATAAAATAATTTATCTTTTGGATAGATGTCAAATACCCATCGTAAAAAATTTAAAAGGTATAGAAAGGTAGATGGGGGGGGAGGGGAGGAAGGTAGACTGTAAAAATAAGTTGCCTTGTCCCTGGCCCTTCAGTTCTCTTTCCAGAGGCAACCACTGTTACTGATTGATTGTGAAATTTTCAATAACCTATACACTTATTTTTCTTTTGCACACGTGGTAGGTAATTGTACAAGCTGTTCTGCCCCTTTGCTCTTTTTATTAACAGTATATGTGGGGCGCCTGGCTGGCTCAATCGGTACAGCGTGCAGCTCTTGACCTCAGGGTTGTGAGTTTGAGCCCCATGTTGGGTGTAGAGATTACTTAAAAATAAAAAACCTTAAAAAAAAACAGTATGTGTAAGTAAATAGCTAATGGTATATATTCTGGATATTCTAAGTGCTTTTGGTAAATTTTTTTTTTCCTGTTTAAATTACATTTAAAAAAAATTTTTTTATTGTTATGTTGGTAATTTTTTTTTAAAGATTTTATTTATTTGAGAGAGAGAATGAGCTGGGGAGGAGCGGCAGAGGGAGAGGGAGAAGCAGGCTCCCCGCTGAGCAGGGAGCCTGATGCAGGACTCGATCCCAGGACCCTGGGATCATGACCTGAGCCGAAGGCAGACTTAACCGACTGAGCCACCCAGGTGCCCTTAAGTGCTTTTGGTATTTTAATTGTAATCTTCACAACAACCTTGTGCAGAGGTACAATTGTTTCTATTTTATGGATGTAATTCAAATCTAGTACACCCTCCAGAGCCTCTATATTATGAAGATTTTTTCCTAGCTGTACATCTGCATCTCCACTCTTCTATGTGCTGTGTCATAATTTAATAAGTTCCTTATCAATGGGCATTTAGGTTGTTTCCAATACTTGGCTATGAATTTTTTAGGCATACCATTCCATACTTGTAGGAATGTATCCATAGAAAAATTCCTAAAAGAAAAGTTGCTGAAGGAATCTGCATTTTAAATTGATATTGCCAAGGTGCCTTCCAGAGGTGAGTTTTGTCTATTTGGTAAGTGAGAATGGTATTTCATTGTAATTTTAGTTTCCATTTCTCTTATTATAAGTGATGCATCTTTTCATGTTTGAGAGCCATTTTGATCTTTACCATGAACCGCCTTTTCCTTTTCTACTAAGTTGTCGGTCCCTTGTTACTAATTTATAAGTGCTCATTTTATATAAAGAAAATTATTCCTGTGTGATATGTGGCATAGATGATGTTTTTTGTTGTGCTTGTTCGAATGTGTCTGTGTGTGAGTGTTTATGTGTGTGGCTTCTAGGTTTTGTGTTATACTTAGAAAGGATTTCCCCACTCCAAGAGTGTTTTTAGAAACCTGCATTTTCTTCTAGTGCTTCTAAAGTTTATTTTTCAGTGTTTTCATTTTGAGTGGTCTAAAAGAGGTGAGATACGGATCCAATTTTTTTTTTCCTGGTGGCTACCCATTGTCCAACACCATATATTGAACGATCTATATTTTCTGAACATTCTTTAATAATCCATCTCTATGTATATATAGTACTTCTTTTGTCATATACTATGTTCACATATGTATTGGGATTTATTTCCAGATTTTTATTCCATTTCCATGTGCCAGTACCACTATGTTACTGTAGATGTATGGTGTAGTTTTCCTACACGTCCCTCTTATGTTTTTTTTTGCAATGTTCCCTCGAGGTTGAAGGAACACCATCATAGGGCATAGCATGCCAGCAGTGTAATGAAGGAATGCAGGTCTCCCAAGGCTTTACAGAGTGATTTGTCCATGATGTCACCCAGCAAGAAAGGGGCACAATCAGGATCAGAACCCAGGAATTTACCTAGTTCCTCTATCTTTCCAATGCCCCAGAGTTGGAGGGTAGAGGTGGTAGAGAGGCTGGATTGACTTTTCAGTCCCCATCCACAATTAACAGCTTTCTAAGTCCTATTGATTCCACTATCCCAGTTTCTTTTGAATGGGTTCTTCCTGTGGTCAACATTCTCAGATCTCCCCTACTCCCCAGACTACTGCAACAGTTCTGGAAGCTTCCTGACCTCTCCCAACCCAGGCCAGGTCATGCCCCCCTGGTTATAAAGCCCCATCCCTCAGCACCTGGGGAGCTTATCTTCAGGGCTCTCATTCCCCTTTTGTAATTAATTAGTTGTGATTATCCACCCTCTCCCCCTTGTAAGTTGAGTGAGCACAGGATCTTGTCTGCTTTATTAATTGCAGTATTCCCAGGCCCTCAGCACAAAATCCTAACCTCAGTTTTCTAAAAATGCAAAGGTAGAATGGGAAAATAATATTTATTTCACAAATCCTTTTGAGGATTAACTGAAACTAATTATCTGTGCCTATAAGAGGGCCACGTACGTAGCCAAGGCTCAGTAAATGCTAGGCACAATTTCTCACCTTTTCCCCAAATTACTATTTTTCCCACCAAAAAGGGGCAAAGCAAAAGGGAGAAGTTGTTTGGGTCCTCCCTAAGACACAGAGGACTGGAGGAAGACCCCCTGGATCATTAAAAGGGAGAAAGGAATTTTACGTCTCGACCCTTGAGAACCCAAAAGGCCCCAAGTCAGACTGCCTGGCCTGAACTTGGCTGGCGGGCTCCCAGAAATGCCGGGTGAGGGTCCTTCTACCCGGGTGCCGACAAGCTGAGCCTGAAGCCCGGCTCCGGGCCTAGCGCGGCTCAACGCGCTGCCTCCGCGGGCCCGCGAGGGACCGGGCCACACGCGGAGCCACGCGCAGCGTCACGTGCGGGCTCGCTCCGCCCCGGCGTCGGCGGAGAAAGGCTCTGGCCGGGCGGCGGAACAGGAGCGCCTTTGTCCGCGGCGTGGAGGGGCCCCAGCTGCAGCCTGGCCGCGGAGCGCGGCCGGCTGGCCGGCGGGCACTGCACTGCGGCAGCCGAGGGAGCACTTCCCCGGGCCGGGGGAGCCGCGGGGAGGGGGAGCCGCGCAGCTCCAGGTTGGCGGATGCCCCCCCCCCCCACGCCGATCGCCCGCGCCCAATGCCCGCGCGGCTTTTGTCAAAGCTGTCCGAAGTTTGTCTCCTCTGGAGGTAAAATTTCTTTCAACAAGGATTGACTTGGCCACGACGGACAGAAAAGAACCGTGAGCTCCAGTTTTTCCGCCCTGGGAGCTCAGGCGCTGGGAAACAAGGAAGGCACCCGGAGTTTGCCCAAGAAGAGCTAAGGAGCAGTGTGGACAGTAGGCGCGCCCCGGGGAGGGCAGAGGAGGAGAGAGCTGGCCTGGCCGGGGTGGCTGGAGCCAGCTGGGCAGAGTGGAGGCCGGAAAATGTCCGAGCCAGGTGGCTGGAGCCGTGGCGAGGCCACATGGAAACAAGGTCTGCAGATGCTTACTGGGCAAAACGGAGCTGAAGACCCGGAGGACATTGCTAAAGCCAAAAAGAACATAATCCAGCTCAGTAGACAATTTTTCATTTTTTTCAGTTTCGTAGCAGAAATCTTTTATTAAAGTGAAATATTATGTATAACGTGTCAATATAAAATGGATGAAAATATATGCAGTCCTCAGAACATTTAAATGTTTCTTAAAAATACTTTCTTCTTTGTGATCTTGAGGGACCTTGGTCCGGCCACCGAGAAAAAACAAATGAGGAAGAAAAAAAAGAAAGATAGCCGGAATCACTTGTTACTTGCTGAAACTTCCTTTGTAAAATGGAGCATGTATTTCTACCAGCACTATCTCGTATTACTCTGAGTTGTAAACTTGGGATGAGGAAAGTGTCAAACTTCATGGAAATTGAGCTTTGCAGTGCATCCATAGTGTCCTCCAGAAATACAACTAGTATTATTGGAACTGGGCAGCCTTCTTCCAACCCCTACTGTTCTTTCTTTTAATCAGATCATGGCCCCTTTTGATGCTTAAAACTGTGTGACACTTAGAATCATTGTTCCTAACAGTCTCTGTTCAAGCATGTACTACATACCAGGTACTCTTGTACCTTTGTAAACTTTATTATTTTTAATCCTCAACCATAGTATGTTTTAGCTTGGTTAGTGAACACAACGGTTTGCTTTGTGGTTTTTTTGTTTTGTTTTGTTAGGGAGGGGGGAGGGGCAGAAGGAGAGGGACAGAATCTTTAGCACTTGACACACTGAGCCACCCAGGAGCCCCAACTTTGTGGGGTTTTTCTTTTAAAGAACTTTATAATATTAACATATTTAATCTTGTTAACATAGGGTGGACACTATTATCCCCCCCCTTTTTTTTTTAAAGATTTTATTTATTTATTTGAGAGAGAGAGAGAGCACAAGAGGGGGGAGCGGGAGAGGGAGAAGCAGACTCCCTGCTGAGCAGGGAGCCCATTGCGGGACTTGATTCTGGGACTCCAGGATCATGACCTGAGCCGAAGGCAGTTGCTTAACCAACTGAGCCACCCAGGCGCCCTCCCATTTTTTTTTTTTAAGATTTTATTTATTTATTTGACACAGAGAGAGCGTGCACAAGCAGGGGGAGCAGCCAAGGAAGAAGGAGCAACAGGCTCTCCGCTGAGCAGGGAGCCCGATTCGGGGCTCGATCCCAGGACTCTGGGATCATGACAGGAGCTGAAGGCAGATGCCCAACCAGCTGAGCCACCCAGGCGCCCCTATTATCCCCATTTTTAAAAAAGATTTTACTTACTTATTTTGGGGGGTGGGGCAGAGGGAGAGAGAATTCAAAGCAGGCCTCAATCCCAGCTCATAAGCCTTATACGGAACTTGATCCCACAACCCTGAGATCATGACCTGAGCCAAAATCAAGAGTCATATGCTTAACTGACTGAGCCACCCAGGCGCCCCAGATTTTATTTTTAACTAATCTCTACACCCAACATGGAGCTCGAACTTAAAGCTCTGAGATCAAGAGTCATATTCTCTACCAACTGAGCAAGCCAGGTGCCCCAAACCCTCAGTTTTTTTTTTTAATATTTTATTTATTTGTCAGAGAGAGAGAGAGAGAAAGCACAAGCAGGGGAGCAGCAGACAGAGGGAGAAGCAGGCCCCCCACTGAGCAAGGAGCCTGATGCGGGACTCGATCCCAGGACTCTGGGATCATGACCTGAGGCGAAGGCAGACGCTTTACTGACTGAGCCACCCAGGCGTCCCTCCCTCAGTATTTTTTAAATTAGAAAATACTTTGAATGCTCAGAAAAGTTTTGAGACAATATAGATCTCGATCTTTTTCCATATTTGATTTTGATATTTTTGAAAAAATAAAACATTGTAGATGCAGTTGAAGCCCCTCATGTACTACTCCTTGATTTCATTTCTATTTCTCCTCTCTCTCCAAACATGCATTATTTGAAATTGATATCTATCTTCCCCTGCATGTTTTATACTTTTTACTACATTCATATATCCATAAACAAAATATAAATCCATCAATTTATTTTTAAAACTTACCCACTTTGATATGTAAGTCTAGTTCAATCATTTAAACTTCTATTTCTCCATAGCATGATCACAACAGAGTTTTTTTCATTTTCCTATTGATGGACATTCAGTTTCTACTTTTTTTTGTAATCTGAACAATGCTGCAATGAACATTCTTGCTCAGGTCTCCTCATATACACAAGAGAGAGAATTTCAGGCTCGTTTTTAGGAATGCACATCTCCAACTCTGCTAGATATTGCCAAGTTCTTACAGTGGCCGTAAAAGTAACATTTCACCAGCAGTAACTGGGAGTTCCTTTTGTTCCACATTCTCAATAGTACTTAGTATTGTCAGATGTTTTAATTTTTGACAATCTGATGGGTGTGAAATGATATCCCATTTCTTTTTTTTTTAATGAATTTATTTATTTATTTATTTATTTGTTTGTCAGAGAATGAGAGAGCACCAGCAGCGGGAGCGGCAGGCAGAGGAAGAAGCAGGTTCCCCACTGAGCAGGGAGCCCGATGCAGGACTCGATCCCAGGACCCTAGCATCATGACCTGACATAAGGCAGATGCTTAACTCACTGAGCCACCCAGGCGTCCCTTTTTTTTATAAATTTAGTTTAAAGATTTTATTTATTTATTTGAGAGAGAGACCGCAGAGCGAGAGAGAGAGCACGGGTTGCGGGGAGAGGCACAGGGAGAGAGAGAAGCCAACTCCCAGCTGAGCAGGGAGGGAGCCCGACCCTGGGCTTGATTCCAGAACGCTGGGATCATGACCTGAGCCAATGGCAGACACTTAAACGACTGGGTCACCCAGGGGCCCCTGATACCTCATTTCTGTCTTAATTTCTATTTCCTGACTTACTCGTGAGGCTGAGCATCTTTTCAAATGTTTATGGGACACTGGGCTTTTCTTTCTTTGATTTGTCTATAGTCTTTGCTCATTTTCATTTTACTTACTGATTATAGATATTCTTTACATATTCTTGGGACGCCTGGGTGGCTTAGTCGGTTGGGTGTCCGACACTTTATTTCTGCTCAGGTCATGATCTCAGGGTCGTGAGATGGAGCCCCACTTGGCTCCACCCTGGGCATGGAGCCTGCTTCGCCCTCTGCCCCTCCCCTCCCACATGCTTGTGCATGCCCTGTCTCTTTTTCCAAAAAAAAAAAAGAAGAAGAAGAAAGAAATTCTTTACATATTTTGGACTAATCACATATCAGCTATATATGAGGCAAACAATCTTCTGGTTGCAACTTATCTTTTCACTTTTTTTTTTTTTGGTACAGAAGTTTTAAATGTTAATGTAGTCAAATGTATTACTATTTTACTTTATAGCTTTTTGCGACTTGTTTAAGAAATTATTTCCTGGGGCGCCTGGGTGGCTCAGTTGGTTAAGCGACTGCCTTCGGCTCAGGTCATGATCCCAGGGTCCTGGGATCGAGTCCCACATCGGGCTCCCGGCTCAGCGGGGAGCCTGCTTCTCCCTCTGACCCTCTCCTCTCTCATGCTGTTTCTCTCTCGCTCGCTCTCCAATAAATAAATAAATAAAATCTTTAAAAAAAAAAAAAAAAGAAAGAAATTATTTCCTACCCCCGAGGTCATATAGTTGGTCTCCTATATATATTTTTTAAAGATTTATTTATTTGAGAGACAGAGAGAGCAAGCGAGCATGGGGGAGGGGCAGAGGGAGAGGGAGAGAGAGTCCCAAGCAAATTCTGAGGTAAGCATAGAGCCTGATTCAGGGCTTCATCTCATGACTCTGAAATCATGACCTGAGCCAAAACCGGGTCAGTTGCCCAACTGACTGAGCCATACAGGCGCCCCTCCTTTATATTCTTTTAAAAGTTTTGAAGATTTTCTTCTCAAATCAAGGTCTTTATCTGGAATTATCTTTGTGAATGGTATAAGGCAATTTCATTTTTTCTCCTGTGCATATCTAATCCCAGCATCATTTACTGATCAGACAAGAGTAATTCAGTTAAAAAAAAAAACAACATAACTATAGCCTGGGTGTGGATGGGTGGGTGTATAGATTTGGAGAGAGCTCTGAAGGGGGGAAATGTTTCCTAGGGCCCACCCAGGTCCAATCTGGGCTCAGGCACACTACCTAGATGGTGCTCTTGGTCCTGGTCCAACCCAGGCATCAGAGGGGGATTTAGAAAATCCTGAGGAAGGCAGTTCTGGTCACCTAACCCCCTGTGGGACTGGTTCCAAACTGGGATTTCCCACCGGGTTGGCATTTGTGGCCCCAGCCATTCCCAGCCACTAAGGGAAGGCACATCAAAGCATGGACTCCCTGAAGCAGGCAAATGTCTGGGGCAGGGAGCTGACTTGGCAGGTCTAAGGGCTATATTGACTAACATTATGGCTTTTTCCAACCATTTTCCCTGGAGCTAAAAGCTCCATAGGTCTGTCTTCCAAGTTTTTGCAGGGAAGAGTTTTTCCAAAATCTGATGTGTCACCAAATATCCAGCTTTCAAAATCTGTTTCTTTGTCACAGGCTGCCTTACCAGTAAGTCAGAACCCCATATTTTAGATTATTGTTATGGTAACAACCCCATTTCCATGTACCAATTTCTACATTATTAGATTATAGGGTAAATTGATACAACAAAGAGACTACAAAATAGAGTGGCTTCAACCAAACAGGAGTTTCTTTCACTCTCATACAACTGTGTGGAGGTGAACAGGATCTAAGGTTTGTAGGCAGCTGTGTTCCAGCTGCTGATTCAGGGACCCAGGTTCCTTCCATCTTGTTGCCCCACATTTTCCTAAGCTGTTGACCTCTTAGGTGTGGTCAAAGCTGGGTTACTCATGCAACTACATTCTAGCCGCTGGTCTTTATGTCCGCGGCTTTCTGGTCTTCTTTGGTTGATTTCTCAGAAAGAACTTATGGGAACAGCAGTCTCTGAGTGTTTGCAATATTCTTAACAGTTTCTCTGTAGCCTTTTTACTTGAAGCTCAGTTTGGTTGGATACAGAATCTGTGGTTCACATTTTCTGTCTTTGTCTTAAATATGTTACTCCATTACTTTCTGGATAAAGTGTTAACTAACAAAAAGTGTAATATTTTTTCCCCTTGGTCTTTTTTTTGCCTGGAATGTCAATAACCATTTATTTTTCTTCCAAGTCCAATAGTTTCAAGAGACCATTTATTGGCCTTTCTGGATCCATTTACCCAGATACATGGCATGCTCTTTCAATATATGATTCCAAGTTCTAGAGTAGAGCTCCCTTTTTGGTTGTATTCATATAGTGGTTTTAAAAAAATACGGGGTGCCTGGGTGGCTCAGTTGGTTGAGCATCTGATTCTTGGTTTCAACTCAGGTCATGATCTCAGGGTCGTGGGATCAAGTCCTGAGTCGGCCTTATATTTGCCTTATATTTTCTGAGATTTGCCTCTTCGGCTTCCCTCCTTACTTTTATTTGGACCTTCTTCCTATTTGTCCCTCTTCCTGGGATTTCATTCCCAGCAGTTTCTCCTCATTGAAGAGCTGAAGAGCTTTGTCCCTTGGAAGGAGATTTGTTTGTAGTTCTGAGAGCTTCTAGGACCCAGACCACCCCATCACTATGAGACCTTATTGCATCTTTCTGGTCCTGTTGCACTCTTGGCCTACTGGACCCTGCAGGATCCCCTCCTGGCTTCCACTGAGAGTTGCCGATTGTGGGGGGGGGGGGGGTATGCCTGCTTTCAGGGTTGTCAAAAGCTGAGTTCCTTCCCTTTGCCTCCCTCTGCACAGATTCTGATCCCACACAAGTCTCGTAGCTGACAGGGTTTATTCTTGCCAGCTTGAATTTGTGGATTCCGAGGAATGCCTTGCCACCCAGGTTTGTGGCGCTGTTATCCATGAGCCTTTCGTTTGCCACCCTTGGTGCATTTTGCTGCCATGGTAGTCTTCCCTCACGCCACTAATTTTGCCATATATTGCATTTATTATCATCCAACCCTAAATCTTTTATTATTTACACACATTTCCTTTATAAACCAAATAGACTACATCTCTGGACGCTTTTAAGAGCTACGTTTGTCAGTCTTTTCCCTTGGGCGGAAAAGCTGCCGCAGACCCTGGCTATAAGCGCTGAGCCTGACTCTAGTTCCTGAGCTAGACTGAAGTACTTTTTGTCCCCTAATGTGCCTGGCTGCCTCCCCTGCATCTCTACTAGGATTCTCACAGCCTGGAGGCTTCAGTCCTACTCATGACTTTATGTTTCTCTTCAGTTCAGGGCCACAGAGATTATAATCTTGCGTTTGAACTCAGCACTATCATTTTGGTGTTTTCTTTTTGTGTTTTATCTATCCCTGCTATGTATTTACAGCAGAAGGAGTGGCAAAAGAGTGAACTCGGAGAGCCATCTTGACTCAAAGTATTGCAAAAAACAGTTTTGAATGAACAATACACAATGAACTGACGAGGCACTGCGAGGACACAAAACTGAGTAAGAAAGTCCTGCTCTCAGAGAGATAAGAATCTAGTGAAAGAGGGTGACCCACAACATACCACCATAAAACAGACTGACAACTGCTCTATTGGAAGTGATGAGTAGAGCTGTGAGCCCCCAGGAAGGAGCAAGGACTTGTGAGTGAGGGAGACAAGGAAGGCTCCTCAGAGGTAGTGGCTTTAGGACAGGAGTGGACATGGCAGTTTGGGGACTGCATCCTTGAAACTGGAGCATAGGCTGCTTTGGTGGAGTGTGGGGGATGTACTGAAGGAAGATGCTGGAAGTTGGAGCAC
This sequence comes from Neomonachus schauinslandi, assembly GCF_002201575.2. Classification (NCBI taxonomy): domain Eukaryota; kingdom Metazoa; phylum Chordata; class Mammalia; order Carnivora; family Phocidae; genus Neomonachus; species Neomonachus schauinslandi. The sequence goes on from NC_058411.1 coordinate 82,477,124, forward strand.
AGGTTGTGGAGTTCACACAGATTTAGTTCCAGTCCCGCCTCTGCCACTGACTAGAGGTGTGAGCCTGGACAGTTCACTTCATCTTTCTGAGCCTTATTTTCATCTATAGAAAGGGAATAGAGTATCCCTTGCCTCAGAGGGTTATAATGAGTATAATTGTTGGTAATGTATATAAAGACACAGTAAACTCTTAATAAGTAGTACCCATAACTTTATAAGCATTATGAAGGGCCTTGAGTGTCAAGCTATTAACTTTTTTAAGGCTTGGTTAAGGTATAATTTACATGCAATAACAAACTAAGCACTTTGCCACTTACTGGTCCTACTTCTGCTCTCTGGAGCAGTCCCTGGAATACTACCCAGACTGTGATAATCTTTGTAGTAGGCAGGGTAATGGCTCCAAAGATGCCTACTTGTTAATCTCAGGAACCTGTGAATATGTTAGGTAGAATGCCAAAGGAGAATTAAGATGACAGATTAAGTTTGCTGATCTACTACCCTAGAGCGGGCATATTATTCTGGATTATAAGAGAGTCTGTGTGGGTAGAAGAGGGAGGGCAGAAGAGGGAAAATCAGAGATGGTGTGAGAAGGACTCCCTGACTTTGCTGTATACGGCTTTGAAGATGGAAGGAGCCATGAGCAAAGGTTGCGGGCAGCCTCTAGAAACTGGAAAATACCAGGAACCAGATTCCCTCCTAGAGCCTCCAAGAAATCAGCACTGCTAACACCTTGACTTTGGCCCAGTAAGACCTACTGTGGACTTCTGAGCTCCAGAACTGTAGATAATAAAAATGTGGTATTTTATTTTATTTATTTTATTTTAAAGAGTTTATTTACTTATTTATTTTAAACTAATCTCCATAACTAATGTGGGGCTCAAACCCACAACCCCGAGATCAAGAATCACACACTCTACTGTCTGAGCCAGCCACGTGCCCCAAATGCATGTTGTTTTCAACCACTAAATTTCTGGTAATTTGTTGTAGCAGAAATAGAGAACTAGTAGGGTCTTGAATAAATGCTTATTGACTCCCTGAATTAATGAATCAGGACAAATCTGCTGTCTTTTTCTTATAATGATACATCGAATTTTAGAGGAGAGAAAATTTAATTTGGATCATACTATCTCCCTGTAAGGTACTCATATCTTAAATAACATGGAATTCCTGGGGTGGTGCTAAAGTGATTCTGAGATTGATTGAAGAGTGAGTGTTCGTATTCCCCCCCAAATTCCTGTGTTGAAGGCTAATTCTCAATGTCAGAGTATTTGGAGGTGAGGCCTTTGGGAAGTGATTTGGTCATGAGGGTAGAACCCTTATGAATGGAATTAGTGTGCTTATAAAAGGGACGCCAGGGAGCTCCCTTGATCCTGCCAGCATAAGAGGACAGCAAGACGATGACTCTTTATGAGCCAGGAAGTGAGCCCTCACCAGACACTGAATCTGCTGGTGCCTTGACCTTGGACCCCCCAGCCTCCAGAACCATGAGAAATAGATTTCTGTTGTTTATGATCCCACCCAGTCTATGATATTCTGTTATAGCAGCATGAATGGATTAAAAAAGAGCTTGGGATAATTCCAGATTGGATGGGCCATTGATATGATAATAATTTAAACCATATTCCCTTTGCTACCTCTCTGGGTGGGCCAACAGAAGGCACACTGACCCCCACAAAGCAGCTTGCTTTCTTCTCCCCTCTGGGTGACTTCTTGGGCAGTGTTCTCAAAGAGGCGGAGAGAGGAACATATCAGAGTCAGCTGAGTAATCTTAAAAACTGTGAATGCCCACTACTCCCTTCTTTCTTGTCTACCCTAGCAATCTGCTCTGCCTTCTCCTCACCTTCCACACCCTTGAGAATCATTGTCTTAAAGCAAATGCTGTATGGGCAGAAGGGAGAAGTATACATGTAGGAATACACAAAGAGGATTCTTCGAATTGAAAAAGATCTCAAAAAAAAAAAGATCCCATTCTCATTTAGAGCTTGTTCTAATTCTTATGCTATGTTTAAACTGTTGACTTTTTTCCATGGCCAGAACTTTCCCAGAGCACACAAAAGCCCAGGAAGACTGAACCCAGCGGTGAGTTTCTTTCCTTTTGTTACTTTCTGTGTCACCTCCAGTCCTGGGAAGACCAGGTTCTATTAGCTAGTTTACCTCCTGGATGCTAGGGAACCCTCCTGTCCTGCCTGGGACCCAGCCATTCCTATTTTGCTTTGGGCCAGGGTTTTGTGTCCCAGAGTTAGGAACTTCATTGTGCTATGTCTTATCTGGGTCTTTTTTTTTTTTTTTTTTTAAGTAGGCTCCATGCCCAGCATGGAACCCAAAATGGGGCTTGACCCCAAGACCCCGAGATCAAGGCCTGAGCTGAGATCAAGAGTTGGACGCTTAACCAGCTGAGCCACCCAGGTGACCCTTATCTGGATCTTTAGTAAATGGATTGCCCTGGCTTCGGGCCTCTAACCTTGCAGAAGCCACAAGCTTCCTTGCCTTTTGCTGGGGTTGTCGGGATCAGGACTTACTTTACTGACCCCTGTTAGCTCTCTGACTTGAAATACCCTGTCTGAAGCCCTTCTACCCCAGTATACCCTAGTCCCGTAAATAAAAAGGATTCTTGATGATCTTTAGGTTCCGCCTTAGCTCTGTGATTCTGGGATTGTTCTGTCTCTACCATGTTCTCCAGCCAAATTCTTAGAGTAATTTCATAGATGAAGAAGTCAGATCTCTCTACTGGATTTTTCTAACCCGGTGTGCAGCTTATTTTCTCTAGAAGGTACTGCTGTCAGGATAATTGCCATTTGCCCATGCTCTGACCATATAGTTTGCCTTTAGGGATCCTAGATACTTCTGTCATTATTAGTTGGGTAAAAAAAAGTCTTCTCTCTGTTTATCTTTTAGATTCTCTTCTCTTAGCTGTTCTGGCAGTTCCTCTGTTCCAACCCCAAGGCTGGCGACTCACACAACTCAGGTGAGGCTCATGGCCCTTAGTCCTGCCCATTCATTGCTGCAGCCCTTTTTCTTAGCTGCAAACATCCACTCAGTTGGGGTGAGGAAGTGGAAAATGGGCTCCAAAAGACCACAGTGTTGCCTTTTATAATACTTTAAAACAAACGTTAAACTAGAATATAATCAGCTCCCAGCACCAGGAAGGGCATCTTTCCCTACAAGGAGATGTGTGCATGTGCTCACCTCTGTTGTGGTGGCCTCAGGACAGCATTTTGGCACCATGCAGGAGCAGAAGTATGCAGAAGATGTGCTCAGCCCAGCCCTGTCCCTTCCTGAGGTCCTTCAGAGTAGAGGAGCTTATCCCGAACCACATTCCTTTCCGGCGATCGAGAAGTGGCCTCTGTCCCTCCCAGTCTTCGGTTCCAGCACTGACATTCCTCCCACCAGCACTATCGCAGGGAACTCTTGAGCCTCGAGTGAGGCTACACTGGAGTCCCTGTAGGTTTCGGTTATGTTCCAGCTGTCAGGGGTCCCAGATCCAACCTCATTCCAATTCAGCATTTCTAGGGGTTTAAAATCAACCCTGCCTTTCTATTACTGGACCAGGGATTTTTCTCGGACCATCTGGACTCTCTGGAGTTGCTGCCAATAGGACAGCAGGGGAACTCCAGACCAGCCCAGGCTGATTGGCCCTCGGATATCAGCGCGGTATCCTGTGATGTCTTCCACTCACCAGGTCAGTCAACCACAGCCTGTTCCTTGGGTTTCAGAGTCCTTGCAGTGGAGCTGTTTGGTCCCTCCAGGAGCGCAGGAGGAAAACAGTGAGGAGGAGGAGTGGGGAGAGAAAGACTCATGCAGAAGAAGGAGAGGAAGTGAGTGATCCTGAGGGAGGGAGAAAAAGGCCAGTAGCAACAGCAGCAGGAGCAGAAAAAGAAATTGGGAATGGGAGGGCGGGAGGGAAAGGCAGAAGGGCAGGGTTCTGCTCATAACAATATTAACCCAAATTCCGGGGTAACATTTTATAGTGACCCATGAAATGTGCGTAGAAAATAAGGAAGGAACTTTGCAGTTTTAATCAATGATAAAGGCCAGTGTCTCCATGGTCCCCAACCCTGGGAAGAGCTGTGGGCTAACTTCCCGGGTTTCCTCTGCAACACGCCTGGGAGTTCAGAACTGGGGAGATTAGCAGAGCCAAGTGGCTCTGCTGCCCTCCTGCACTCCCACACAGTCAGAGGGTCCCCTGTGTCACAAAGGTTGAGATGCCAACAGCTCTCTGAAGACAGTTCACTTTATCTCTTTCTTTCTTGAATTTTCCCATTCGTCTTGCTTTGTGTCCTCTTTTGTGGACACTCTTGACTCAAAAACACTTTCTCTGGCCTTTTCACTAGAGTGCTGCAAAGATCCGACCAGCTCTCATAAAATGCTTTGTGTATCGCAAATTACAACACAAGTATTAATTGTGATGGCTGTAACCTAGGACGAAGTTGCTTTCCCAACACACAAGCTTGCTGTCCCTCATTCTGATCGTCAGAAAGGGTGCTATTGGTATGCTTTCAGAATTTCCCTATCTCCTCGGTCAGCAGGAAATGTTAATGTGAACTTGGAAAACGACTGCTGGATCACTGGGGTGGACATGAAGTCTGTCGCCTCAGTTGGTCTTGTTTTTGCCTTTATGGACAAGGGTCTACCTTGCATATTCACAACTCACAGCCTTGCTCTCCATTCAGTTAAGCAGGTATTCTAGGGCCAAATTCATGGATTCAGGCTCTGCATATCCATTTAGAATAAGTCTGCTTGGGCCCAAGAGCCATGGATTTAGGCTCTGCATGTCCATTTAGAATAAGTCTACTTGGGCCCAGAACATCTGGACCCCATGTAAATATTGAGTGTGTGTATATGTGTGTCAGGGGCGTGAACGTGAAATTTTTATAGAAATAAATCACGGAGTGGTGAGGAGGGCTTTCCCTATGATTATGGTGAGATAACTCTAAGCCAATAGGAGCGTAGAACAAGGTGACTGAGAGAAAAGACGAGCTGATTTCTGGTAGAAATGTAAAGACTAAATTTTATGTAGCTAAGCAGTGACTAAGAGGGAATTAAATATGATGTAAACACTCAAAAAGAGGGTTTTAGCCTGTCTAAGAGCAAAAGTAACAGGGGAAAGACAGACTTTTATAATCTGTAGGTATGAGTCTTCAGGACAATATAGAATCTTTTGGAAAAGATATGAAGAGAGCTTAAGTTTAGATGGCATGATCACAAGTCTTCCTCAATCTGTGATTTACTTGTGCATGTGGAGGTATAACATCTCTCTCTGATTAGAAACAGTAATTAGAACACTGCCTTCTTTTGCTTCAAGAGAGTAGTTCCTGATACATGAGGGGCCCCAAGGACTGGGGCTGGATAACAATGGTAAGTTGTTAATGGAATGGTTTTGACTGTCTAAACTGTGTCTACTTTCGTGCCAGGCACTGCTGATCTCTCCTGAGCCTTCCCGAGGTACAGTGAGAGACACTGTAGGCTTCATGTCCCAGTAAAGGACTAGATGTTGCCATTCATCACTCTTATGTCTGTCCACAAAGAATGAAGTAGGTCTAAAAGTGCCCCTAGTCCCTCTGAACTGACCTCTGCTGGAGGTCTCTCAGTTGCCCCCAGTTTAGCTCTTTCCCCCTCACTGTGAGGAATTAGTCTTCCCTCCGAGGCCGCCAGGAGGAGACAGAGAGCACACCCGCCTGGGTGATGCCGGGGGTACTCTTGCTGCACTGGGGTTTGTAAAACTTCCCCCTACTTCCTTCCTCTGACAGCAAATGCAGAGGTTAGTGAGCTCCAAGTTTGTCTCCCAGAGTGGGGAGGAGAGAAAGGAGAGAAGGGAGACAGCATATCAAAATGCACTTCCAAAACGAAAATGATTTCTGTAGCACATGGTGCTACCGAGGGAGAGGTGATGACAGCCTCCTCCCATTTCAGGAACAGTTCCCAGAGTTGTCCGTAGGCGGATTCACATGACACATTCTTAAACCCAATTCCATTCTGTGCTGTGTTTGCTCCTTGTTGACGTCTCAGGAACAATGGATCTCTATATCTTTGTATCTGAGTTTGATTCCCCACTGGTTGTGTAGCTGAACATCTAGGCTGCCCGGCTTGTAATGTATGTGTGCCAGTTATTTATCCTTTTGAGTCATGAAACCTCATCAAGCTAGCTCCACCTGTGCATGTGAACTGGAATATTGAATGGTGTGTATGTCCACACGTCAAGAAAATTATTACTAAGAAGTTGCTAGTTCTTCACGTGTTTCAATGTGCAAAAATACTAATGCATATTGCTGGAGGAAGTAATAACAATGATGCAAATTTGCCTGGAAACTCTTCTGAATCCAATTTGCCTTTCTGTGAAATAAAATTTGGGTTGTGGCATTTTTTGATTGATGTCTCTATATGAGGAGGTTTTTGGCTTTTTAGTGTTGCTGCTTTTCTGTTCCCACTGCTCTGAGAATCTTTGCCAACACACCACTGACATTTGAGGAAGAGAATAGAGACAGTTTGGCTTCTTGTAAATTCTTCTGTTTCCTTGGTGATGTAAATAATTATGGAACATATAAAAAGTTTTTAGCAAATTCAAATTTGGTTTTGAAAAAGCAGGTTTGTTACCTGTGGTAAGGGCTCCAGGAACAATCTCAGCAAGAAATTGTCTTTTCCTCTTTAACTCACTTTTTTATTATTATTTTTTAAAGATTTTATTTATTTATTTGAGAGAGAGAGACATAGCGAGAGAGGGAACACAAGCAGGGGGAGTGGGAGAGGGAGAAGCAGGCTTCCTGCTAAGCAGGGAGCCCGATGCAGGGCTTGATCCCAGGACCCCGGGACCATGATCCGAGCGGAAGGCAGCTGCTGAACAACTGAGTCACCCAGGTGCCCCTTTAACTCACTTCAAATTAGAAAATCTTCCCTGAAAGACAGGGCCTACAGAGACCCCAAGTCTAACGGCAGTATAAGATCTGCGTTTTATGAGGTTCAGTAAAATCGCCCAGGTGTGTGGGTGGCTTCAAGACCCCAGCTCTGACAGGACAATTCCCTGCCATGTCATGTCCCAGTAAAGGACTAGATGTTGCCATCCAGCTTTACTAGGAGACTCCTGTCCAATGGGCAGACCCAGAGCCCAGGAACTTGAAAGGAAAGGCTGAATCACGTACAACAGAGTGAGGAATTACAAGGAGTGAGGAATCTTCAAGGGGAGAAGTTCTGTTTGCAGGAGAAAATAACCGACTACCACTCAGGAAGAGCTCTGACTGGGTGGCTAAATCCATTAAGTGTCTGCGTTCTGCTCAGGTCGTGATCCCAGGGTCCTGAGATCGAATCCCACATAGGGCTCCCTGCTCTGGCAGGGAGCTTGCTTCTCCCTCTTCCTCTGCAGCTCCCGCTGCTTGTGCTTCCTCTCTCTCTCTCTGTCAAATAAATTAAAACCAACAACAAAACAAAACAAAAAACAACGACAAAAAAGAGAGGTCTGACTTTAACAGAGCCCTCGGTAGCATTTTTTTCACGCTGGCTCTTGTAAAGTTTCTTACATTCATCAAGTCCCGAGTTTCCCTTTTCCCTTCCTTTCTCACTGCTTCCTCTTTCAATCTTGACAAATCGCCCTTCTCCCTTCACACGTCATGGGGAGAAATAAGAGCTCTGCTATTTATTACCTTTGTCATGCTGTTGAAGTTACTTCGCTCCTCAGTGAGTCTTCAACTGTAAATGGGGATAACAATGCAACGCCCCTTATGAGGATGTGCGTTAACCTGCGCAGATGAAATGCGTTAACATACAAAAATTGTTGTTGTTGTTATTGTTGTTTTTAAGATTTTATTTATTTATTTGACAGAGAGAGACACGGTGAGAGAGGGAACACAAGCAGGGGGAGTGGGAGAGGGAGAAGCAGGCTTCCCGCTGAGCAGGGAGCCCGATGTGGGGCTCGATCCCAGGACCCTGGGATCACGACCTGAGCCGAAGGCAGACGCTTAACGACTGAGCCACCCAGGCGCCCCTCCTTTTTTTTTTTTTTAATTAATTAATTTATTTGACAGAGAGAGAGTGAGTGCACACAAGCAGGGGGAGCACAGGCAGAGGGAGAGGGAGAAGCAGACTCCCCGCTGAGCGGGGAGCAGATGTGGGGCTCGATCCCAGGACGCTGGGATCATGACCTGAGCCGAAGGCAGACGCTTAACCGACTGAGCCTCCCAGGAGCTCTGTTTGGTCTCCTTTTTGTCTCATGCCTTACCATTATATCTCTAAGTATGGCTCCTTCCTCATTGTTTGTACTTTGCAGTCTCATCATGCATCAGGCTTGCTCTCTGTTTTGGCTACGCTGACCTTCTTTTAGTTTCTTGAAGGTGCTGCGGCCTGACAGAGGATTTTTGTTATTGGTGTTGTTTCACTTGCACTCATCTTTATCCTTATTGTAATCTCTTTCTCTTTTTAATTTTGAGATGTAATTCACATACTGCAACATTCACCCTTTTACAGTAGACAATTCAGTGGATTTCAGTGTATTCATAAAGTTGTGCAATCATCATCAGTATCTCATTCCAGAACATTTTCATCACCTTAAAAAGAAACTCTATGTCCTTTAGCAGGCACTCCCTTTCCCCTTCCCTTCTGGCAATCACTAATCTACTTTCTGTCTCTATGCTATAGGCTTTTTACACATGCTATTCCTTTGCTTAGAGCCTCCCCCTACCCACCCTCAACTTCTACTCTTCCTTCAGCAATCAGTGCCAACTTCCTTGAGCAGGTCAATTCCTCCTGCTGTATATATTTCATAGGAATATGTGCCTCTTTGCAGTATTTATTATAAATTGCAATTTTATATTTATTTATTTTCTTTTTAAAAAATTTTATTTTATTATGTTATGTTAATCACCATACATTACATCATTAGTTTTTGATGTAGGGTTCATTTGATTCATTGTTTGCGTATAACACCCAGTGCTCCATGCAGAACGTGCCCTCTTTAATACCCATCACCAGGCTAACCCATCCCCTCACCCCTGCCCTCTAGAACCCTGAGTTTGTTTCTCAGAGTCCATAGTCTCTCATGGTTCGTCTCCCCCTCTGATTTTCTCCCCTTCATTTTTCCTTTCCTACTATCTTCTCTCTCTTTTTTTTTAAATATAATGTATTATTTGTTTCAGAGGTCAATTTTATATTTATTTAAAGAATTCTTTGATTTAGATCTGTCACCTCAATAAGCCTCATGAATGCAAAAACTATATATTTTTTGTAGGGGGGAGAGAGGCATTCAAAAATGAATAAAATTCGGGCGCCCAGGTGGCTTAGTCGGTTAAGTGTCTGCCTTCGGCTCAGGTCATGACCCTAGAGTCCTAGTATCAAGTCCCACATTGGGTGTCCCCGCTCAGTGGGAAGTCTGCTTCTCCCTCTGACTCTCCCCCCTCTCATGCTTCTCTCTCTATCTCATTCTCTCTTTCAAATAAACAAATAAAATCTTTAAAAAATGAATAAAATCTATCTCCATTTATAACACTGTTGCACTTGAATGTAATAGTATGACACCCAACATGGCTAAGACAAAATTCATTATTTCTCCCCAAAGCAATTCCTCCTTCATACTTACCCATTTAATAATGCTTCCTCATTCTCTAAGGTACACAGGCTCAGTTTCTTGAAGATACTCGATTCCTTCTCTCTCTTGTCTCCAACATTCAGGATGCTTCAAATCCTTAAGTCCTCTGGATTCTTTTGTAAGTCCTTAATGCTCAGTAAACATTTACTGATAATGACTGAATTTTGGAGATATCTATAGTGAAGGAAATCGTTGCAGCCATGATGTTGGATGAGCCTTTAGAGACTGCCAAAGGGGTGGGTGAGAGAGAGGGGAGGGGGAGAAAAGCAGGTAGTGGGGGATGGCAGTGGATGGAGACTCAAGAGACACCTATACCACAGAAGGCTGGAAAAGACCAGTAAAATAATGAGAGGAGCAAAAGGAGCTCCTGGAGGGCGCCTGGGTGGCTCAGTTGGTTAAGCGACTGCCTTCGGCTCAGGTCATGATCCTGGAGTCCCGGGATCGAGTCCCACGTCGGGCTCCCTGCTCATCAGGGAGTCTGCCCCTCTCTCTGACCCTCCCCCCTCTCATGCTCTCTCTCTCTATCTCATTCTCTCTCTCAGATAAATAAATAAAATCTTTAAAAAAAAAAAAAAAAAGGAGCTCCTGGCTAATGTATAATAATTCATTCATCATTTACTGAGTGTTTACTACCTGCCCAGTAGATTATGGTGACACAAAAATGAATCAGAAGTTGTCTCTTTCTTGAAGAAAGTCAGAGTCTAGTAGAGAAACATGAAAACAAAAATTTACACTAGAATATGGTAAGTATTATAATAAAAGTATTCACAAAGTGTTCTTCGAGCAAGGGCAGGTAGTGACTAAGACTGTCTCAGCATAGGGATGGGTAAAGGTAGGTGTCACAGGATGACTGGGACTTTGGCAGTCTGAGATCAGGAGTGACATGCTGGGAAGAGAGAACAACCTCAGAGAGTCTGGGCCTGTGTGGAACTGCAAGTCAGTTTATTTAGCTTTAGTGTAAATGATGGAAAGGGAATATCCTGGAAATTCAGGCTGGGGCTACCTTGTGAAGAGTCTCCTAGCAAGCTGAGGATCTTAGTCTTTATATTCTAGCTAATAGAGAGTCATCAAAGTTTTGTTTTGTTTTGTTTTCTTACATCAACTTCATTAGGTATAATTTACATACATTATGATATATAGATTTCAAATCTATGGTTCAAAAAATTTTGATAAATATATATATCCTTATCACTGCTACCCCAATCAAGATATAGAACATTTCCATCACTCCTGAAAATCCACTTGTGTTTTGCAATTGATACCACTTCTTCCCCAAGGCAACTATTGATGATTTTTCTAATTCTGTATGTTTTGGTTATTTATTAGTATGTAAAACACCCCCAAACCTAGTGACTTAAAACAATAAAAATCATTTATTTGCTCATTGATATTGCAACCTAGGGTTTTGTGGAATCAAATTGTCTCTGCTTTCTGTGACATCAGCTGAAATAGTCTGAATGAGGCTGGAGAATCCACTTCCAAGATGACTCACTCACATGGCTGGCAAGTTGGGATTGGCTCTTGGCTGGGAGTGCAGCTAGGACTGCCAGTAAGAGACTTTGTTTCTCTTCCGCATGGTTCTTTGGACTTCCTCACAGCATGGGTTCCAAGAAGGAGAAGCTGCTAGTCCTTTTAAAAACTAGACCCCAGGGGTGCCTGGGTGGCTCAGTCATTAAGCATCTGCCTTCGGTTCAGGTCATGATCCCAGGGTCCTGGGATCGAGCCCCACATTGGACTCCCTGCTCCGCGGGAAGCCTGCTTCTCCCTCTCCCACTCCCACTGCTTCTGTTCCCTCTCTTGCTGTGTCTCTCTGTCAAATAAATAAATAAAATCTTAAAAAAAATTAAAAAAAAAACTAGACCCCAGACTGGTACAGTATCACTTCTGCCATATTCTATAGGTCAAAGCAGTCATGGTGAGTCTGGGTCGCTCCATTGGTTAAGCAACTGAGTCTTGATTTCAGCTCAGGTCATGATCTCAGGGTCATGGGATCAAGCAAAGCCCCGCATCAGGCTCCATGCTGAGCTGGAGCCTGCTTAAGATGCTCTCTCTCCCTCCTACTTGTGTTCTTTCTCTCTCTCTCTCCCTCAAAAAACAAAAACAAAAACAAAAAACAGTCACAGAGCCAGCCCAAATTCAATTTTAGTATATGTGCTGCCGAAGCGAGCACAAGCCAGCCCAAATTCAAAGGGGTGGAAAAATTAATCTCACTTTTCAGTGAGGATAGCGGCAAAGAATTTGAGCCATCTTTTTTTTTCTTTTTAATATTTTATTTATTTATTTGAGAGAGAGTGAGAGTGAGCAAGCATGAGCAGGGAGGGGCAGAGGGAGAGGGAGAAGCAGGTTCCCGCTGAGTGCAAAACCCAATGAAGGGCTTGATCCCTGAACTCCAGGATCATGACTTGAGCCAAAGGCAGACGCTTAACCGATTGAGCCACCCGGGCGCCCCTTGGGCCATCTTTATACCAGCATATCATGGATTAGTTTTGTTGGTTCTAGGATGTCATATAAATGGAATCATATAGTGTGGATTATTATATACCTGGCTTCTTTTGTTCAACATGTGTTTTGAGATTCCTCCATGTTGTTACATACATCAGTAGTTCATTCTTTTTTATTATTGAGTAATGGTTTATGGATAATCAATCTGTTTATCCATTTTTCTGTTGATGGACATTTGGGTTATTCTAGTTTTTGTTTATTATGAATAAAGTTGGTATAAAAATTCTTATACAATACCTCTTTTATAATCTTTAAGTTCTTTTTTAAAAATTTAAATTCAGTCAATTAACATATAATGTATTATTTGTTTCAGGGGTACAGGTCTGTGATTTATCAGTCTTATATAATACCCAGTGCTCATTACAACACATACCCTCCCCAGTGTCCATCACCCAGTTACCCCATCCCTCTACCCTCCTCCCCTCCTGCAACCCTCAGTTTGTTTCCTATGATTAAGAGTATTTTATGGTTTGTCTACCTCTCTGGTTTCATCTTGTACAACACCTCTTTTTGAAGATACATGTTTTCATTTCTCTTGAGTAAGTATCTAGAAGTTGAATTTCTGGTTCATAGAGTAGGTGTATGTTAAAATTTTTTATTTTATTTTATTTTTTAAAAGCAATCTTGGGGCACCTGGGTGGCTCAGTCAGTTAAGTGCCTGCCTTCAGCTCAGGTCATGATCTCAGGGTCCTGGGATCAAGCCCTGAGGTGGGCTCTCTGCTTAGTAGGGAGTCTGCTTCTCTCTCTCCCTCTCCCTCTGTGCTCTCTCTCAAATAAATAAATAAATAAAATCTTAAAAAAAAAATAAAGCAATCTCTTGACACTGGGGAGGGGGGCGTGGCTTGAACTCATGACCCCCCATAGGAGTTACATGCTCTACAGACTGAGCCAGCCAGGCGCCCTGCTATATGTTACAATTTAAGCAATTGTTAAACTGCTTTCCAAAGGATGGTTACTGTTTTATACTCCTGGCAGCAGTGTATGAGAGTTTCAGTTGCTCCAAATCTAGCCAACCCTAGTTATTGTCAAGTTTTTAAATGTTAGGCATTCTAGGGGGTATGAGTGGTATCTCACTGTCGTTTTAATTTGTACTTCCATGATAATAGTATTTTGCATCTTTTCATATACTTATTAGCCATTTGTAGATATTTTTTGTTAAGTGTCAGTTCAAGGCTTTTGCCCATCTAAAAAAATATTGTGTTGCTGTCTTATTATTGAGTTATTAGGGGTTCTTTCTGTGTTCCAAATATTTGTCCTTTGTCAGATGTCTGTATTGTGACTACATATTAATGGAGTGGAAGACAATATTATTAAGGTATTAGTTATTCACAGTTATGGAGTCAGTGCAATTCCAATTAAAATACCAGGGGTGGGGGGGTCATAGAAATTGACAAGCTGATTCTAAAATTTATGTGGAAATACAAAGGACCTAGAATAGTCAAAAGAATTTTGAAAAGGGTGCCTGGCTGGTTCAGTTGGTAGAGCATCTGACTCTTGATCTTGGGGTCATGAGTTTGAGTCCCATGTTGGGTATAAAGATTACTTAAAAAAGAAAAAAAAAACCAAACACTTGACCTCAAGACTTACTATACAGCTACAGAAATCAAGGTAGCATGGCATTAGTACATGGAAAAATAAACAGGTCAATGAAACAAAATAGAGTCTAGAAATAGACCCAAACATATGTAGTCAATTGATTTTTGAAAAAGGATATTGTGGTAGGCAGCCTCTAAGATGACCTCCAATGATTCCTACCTCCTGGTATTCATACCCTTATGTGATCTCCCTTTGGGTGAGGGCTGACGGAAGTAACAGGTGTTACTTCTGGGATTAGCTTTAGAAAAGACTCTGGCTTACATCTTGGGCACACTCTTTCTCTCTTGGGTGGCTTGCTACTGGTAAAGAGCTAGCTGACATGTTGTAAAGCAGCCTTGTAGAGAAACCCATGTGGCAAGGGATCAATGTCTGCCAAGAACCACAAGAATGAGCTTGGAAGCAGGCTCTGCTTCCCTTCAATCAAGCCTTCAGACGAACTCCAGCCCTGGCCGATAGCTTGACTGCAACCTCATGAGAAACTTTCTTCCAGAGGCACCCAGGTAAACAGTGCCCAGATTCCTTAACCACAGGAAGTATCAGGTAATAAATATTTGCTCTTTAAACCTAGTAGGTCTGGGGTAATTTGTTACACAGTGGTAGGTAACTAACTAATACAGGTACCAAGGTAACTCAAACGGGGGAAAAGTCTTCAACAAATAGTGTTGAATCAACTTGATATTTTTATGGGGGAAAAAAATGAACCTCAACCCCTACCTCACACCATACACTGATATTAATTTGAGGTAGATATTAGACCTAAATGTAAAGGCTAAAACTATAATACTCCTGCAAAAAACAGAGAAGAAAATCTTTATAACTTTGGGTAGGCAAAGATTTCTTAGATAAGATACAAAACTAACCATTAAAGAAAAGGTCAATAAATTGGACTTTATCAATGGTTTTTAAATTAAGGCATTATATGATGAGATCTGTGCTTCAGAAAAGTAAGATATATCTGGGAGCAGTCTAGATGGCTGTTTCTCTTTCTGCGTCACACACACAAATGCTCAATACTAGTAATCATTGGAAATGGTCACATTCAGTGAAGTTGAAATGGTAAATGAGTATCAGACACATCAGTCTTAGCTTATATATTCATTTATTCCTTCCTCCTGTCGAGAAATATCTTCTGACTTTTTAAAATTGTGGTAAAATATATATTACATAAAATTTACCATCCTATTTCTAAGTGTATAGTTCAGTAGTGTGAAGTATATTTGCAGTTTTGTACAACCAGTCTCCGGAACTCTTTTTTTTTTTTTTTTAAAGATTTTATTTATTTATTTGACACAGTGAAAGAGGGAACACAAGCGGGGGGAACAGGAGAGGGAGGAGCAGGCTTCCCGCTGAGCAGGGAGCCCGATGCGGGGCTTGATCCCAGGACTCTGGGATCATGACCTGAGCCGAAGGCTGACGCTTAACAATTGACCCACCCAGGCGCCCCTACTTTCTGTCTCTATTAATTTGACTACTCTAGATACTTTGTATAAGTGGAAACATAAAGTATTTGTCTTTTTGTGACTGGCTTATTTCATATACTACAATACCCTCAAGATTCATCTGTGTTGTAACGTGTGTCAGATTTTCACTCTTTTTTAAGGCTGAATAGTATTCTATTATATGTATATACTACATTTTGCTTATCCATTCATCTGTCCATGAACATTTGGGTTGTTTCTATCTTTTGACTATTCTGAAGAATGCTGCTATGAATCGGGGTGTACAAATATCTCTTCAAGACCCTACTTTCAATTCTTTTAAATACACATTCAGAAGTGGAATTGCTGGATTATACGGTAATATACTTTTGTTTTTTTTAGGGACTGCCATACTGTTTTCCATAGTGGCTGCACCATTTTACACTTCTACTAACAATGCACTAAGGTTTCAATATCTCCATTTCCTTGCCAACACTTGTTATTTTCTGTTTTTATTTATCTATTTTTTTGTGGGGGAGGGGCAGAGGGAGATGGAGAGAGAGGATCTTAAGCAGGCTCTATGTCCAGTGTAGAGCCTGACGTTTGGCTTGATCTTATGACCCTGAGGTCACGGCTTGAGCTGAAATCAAGAGTCAGATGCTGGAAAAAAAAAAAAAAATCAGATGCTTAACCTACTGAGCCTCCCAGGTGCCCCTATTTTCTGTTAAAAAATTTTTATTTTTAAATAGTAACCGTCCTGGGGCGCCTGGGTGGCTCAGTTGGTTAAGCGACTGCCTTCGGCTCGGGTCATGATCCTGGAGTCCCGGGATCGAGTCCCATATTGGGCTCCTTGCTCAGCAGGGGGTCTGCTTCTCCCTCTGACCCTCCCCCCTCTCATGTGCTCTCTCTCTCTCATTCTCTCTCTCAAATAAATAAATAAAATCTTTTAAAAAAAAAAATAGTAACCGTCCTAAGAGGTGTGAAGTGGTATCTCATTGTGTTTTTGATTTGCATTTCCCTAATGATCAGGGATGTTGAGTACATTTTAATGGGTTTATTGGCCATTTGTATATCTTCTTTGGGGAAATGTCTATTCAAAGCCTTTGCCCAGTTTTTTTTTTTAAAGATTTTTTATTTATTTGAGAGACAGAGAGCATGAGCAGGGGGAGGGGCAGAGGGAGAGGGAGAAGCAGACTTCATGCTGAGCAGGGAGCCCGATGTGGGACTCCATTCCATGACCCCAAGATCATGACCTGAGCCAAAGTCAGTCACTTAACCAACTGAGATACCCAGGTGTCCCCTTGGCCCATTTCTTAATTGAGTTTTTGTTGTTGTTGTTGAATTGGAGTTCTTTGTTTATTCTGGATATTAAACTTTTATCAGATATATGGTTTGCAGGTATGTTTTCACTTGCTGTATTTTATATGCCAGATACTTTTCAGGATGCTGAGAATACAGAGGAGGCTTCTACTCTCATCTTGGGTAGAGGCAGAAGGGAAACAATAAAATAAGGTCCTTTGAGAAAATGAGAACTGCCATAAAGAAAATAAAATGGGGTGAGGGGTGCATGGCTGGCTCAGTTGGAAGAGCATGTGACTCTTTTTCTTTTGGTAAAGATTTTATTTTTTTGACAGAAAGAGATAGTGAGAACAGGAACACAAGCAGGGGGAGTGGGAGAGGGAGAAGCAGGCCCCCTATGGAACAGGGAGCCCAATGCAGGGCTCGATCCCAGGACCCTGGGACCATGACCTGAGCCGAAGGCAGACGCTTAACGACTGAGCCACCCAGGCACTCCAGCATGTGACTCTTGATCTCAGGGTTGTGAGTTCAAGCCCCATGTTGGGTGTAGAGATTATAAATGAATAAACTTTTATTTATTTATTTTTTAAAAAGATTTTATTTATTTATTTGAGAGAGAGAGAGCATAAGCAGGAGGAACAACAGAAGGAGAGGGAGAAGCAGGCTCCCTGCTCAGCAGGGATGCAGAGCTGGACCCACGGACCCTGGGATCATGACCTGAGCCGAAGGCAGACGCTTAACTGACTGAGCCACCCAGGCGCCCCAAATAAATAAACTTTTTAAAAAAGAAAAAAAAAATGGGGTGATAAAATAGAGATGACCAGTGGGTGAAGGCAGTCCCCTTTAGATAGGGTAGTCAGTTAAGACTTTTCTCTTAGAAAGTTACATTTGAGCTGATGAGAATCACAGAGTAAGGATGATAACAATGATCGAGGGTGCACAAACCACAACAATGATAAGGAGGTAAGGGCCAGATCAGTTAGGTTCACAGGTCAAGGTAAACAATGTGAATTTTACCTTAAGTGTAATATGAAACATTGGCCATTTTCAAAGAGAGGAGTCACAAGATCTCACTAATATTTTTAAAAGATCACTTTTGCTGGTCTGTGAAGAATGATTATGTAGTGGGGGGAGATGAAAAGCAAGATTCCAATGATTGTTCTTTCTTTGGGCTCTTCTTTTATATCACAATCAGGCAATTGTCCCCCACATTCTCTTATGTTTCTAAATTTATATCACATCGTGGTCATTGGCAATTGGAGTCTTCCTTAATAAAATGGACTTCTAGCAACTTCCTCCATTTCTGTATCATTCAGTGTGTCCTAGGTTACATGTGCTAACTGACAATCCCAAATCCCAGTGTCTCAAAACAACATAAGTCCTTTCTTGTTCATACTACATATTCACTCTTAGTTGGCTGGGGATATCTGCTCTGTGTCATCCATTTTATGGGACCAAGGCTGATAGAGTAACCACCAGTTGAAGCATTGTTGGTAGCTGTGGCAAAAGGAAAGGGAAAATGGGTAATTGCACATTGGTATTTAAACCTTCCTAGAAGTAATACATGTCACTTCCACTCACATTCATTGCTAAGTGAATAGTCACTCCTAACTTCAAAAGAGCAAGAAAAACAATTATATCATGTTCTAGGAAGTTGGGTGAACCAGAAATATTTGAGAATAGCATAAATGTCTACAATTACTTCCAAGATCACTACTAATACTCTTCAGCACTCAGTAAAATATCTGTCCAAAACATATAGACTTTATAACTTCCTGTATTCTATAATTAGATATATTTGTTTATATTAAAGAAATTATTTCACTCATTCTTACTAAGAGCACTCCCCATGTAGGACATTACAAACCCTTTCAGTGGTCTGTTGTAAAACAATATAGATGACAGTTGTATTCTGAAATCAACTTTAACATGCTATTACCATTATAATGAAATCTCTATATTTGTAGGGTCTCATAAAGATAGGGGTTGAACTAATGAAATGGTGTAAGAAATGGAAAGTAGGGTTTGGACTAACAAGATGTTTAAGCATTAGAAGCAGCAGAACTTTGTGACCATTTGAATGTGGAAAACAGGTAAGAAAGAGCAATGAAGGATAATGGAGGTTGCCTAGACTGAAAGACTTCTTGGAATGGTGGTGTCATTGCCCATGTAAGGGGATGCAGTAGTAGCTGGTGTGTGGAGTGAAGGGTTGGAAAATTAGTTTGACTTTGGAAATATTAAATTTCAGATGTCTGTGGGAAACTCTGCCTTAGCTAAATCCTCTTTTTGTTAGAAATTTATGAAGGTATTAGAAAAGAAACCACTGGAAGGAGACTGGGAATGGAGCATCTAAAACATTGTGTTACATAAGTGAAGAGTGAACTTTGAGGATGTCTTTACTCTGAGGTATGTAAATGTAAACATTTTTTAACCTACTTGAAGCAAAGGCACAGGTGCCCCCTCCACTCTCTATTTCTGTATCATCATTATTTTCCTTCAGTAATGTCTACAGTTCAGCATTTTAACATGTTAAGAGAAAAAAAAACTTGAAACGAAGGCAGGAGATAATGTAACAATATGCACCAACAGATGGACAACAGTCACCAAAGAGTCTAAAAAAGATCTGCAGTGTAAAAATCTGTTAGTGTGCCTCTAGCACTGTCTAGGGGAGAAACAGAATAGTGGAGAAAAAAGAATTCAAGAGTGTGCTGTGTTGGATAGAGTACAGGCTCCTGGTTAGAATACAACCTTCACCACTAACTAGTACACACATTTACAGAATGCCTCCTATGCATCAGGGACTGTGACAGGTGTTTTAAATATTTTTATCTCAGAATCATCATGACAATCCAAGACTAGGAGTGGCCATAGTTTGCAGTTAAAGGTACTGAGGCTCAGAAAGTTAAAAAACCTGTTTAAGGTCAAAGTACAGTAAATGAGAGAACTGCAGGTTCACCCAGATGGGTCTGACTTCAAGAACTGGGCTCTTTCACCTATAGCCAGTAGACCCCAAACCTGGTTGTGCACCACAATCACTGGAGAACATGTTAAAACACATTTTCCAGTTTCCCATTCAAGACAGTTTTAGGAGATGGTAATATTAGAATAGTACTTTGCTGTCATGGTTGTTGTTAGGATTAAATGTAATCAAGTATTTTGGAGTGTTTTATTAACTTCAAGTTTAACATAGTTATGCTTATAATTTAAAGGTTTTATTCATTTTTGTAACAGATTTTTTTAAAAAGGTAATCTTTCCACCCAACATGGAGCTCCAACCTACAACTGTGAGATCAGGAGTTACATGCTCTAACCACTGAGCCAGCCAGGGGCCCCTTAACAGTTTTATAAAATGCGATCAACTAATTCCCTTTCTTTTGTTTTTCTAGTCAGAAAATAATTTTCTGATTATTAATTAGGCTTATCGAATATCTTAAAGTCAGAAAAGTGTGCCCAAAACTGTGTGTTTTGGCTCTAATTTGGCTTTAATTTTTTTTTTTTTAAGATTTTTATTTATTTATTTGACACACGGAGAGACAGAGAGGGAACACAAGGCAGGGGGAGTGGGAGAGGGAGAAGCAGGCTTCCCGCCGAGCAGGGAGCCTAATGTGGGGCTCCATCCCAGGACCTGAAGGCAGACGCTTAACGACTGAGCCACCCAGACGCCCCAATACATTTAATTTCTAGTTTATAAATCGGCACTCTTGTGAGTCTGACCAGCGCTAGTCAAATTCCCCAAGCTTAATCATCCCTTTGTTAACTGAAAAAATAGCTTTGAAATCAGAATAGCTGAGGAATGGAGTTCAAAGCAAAAGAGGTATGAATTGTTCTAACTGGTGGCTTCATGGGATTAAAATATCAGTGTTTGTCCTGGAGGTTGGTCTGTGACTACTACAAAATTAACTCATTCTGATCTAAGATCACCTTTTCTCACCGTTAGCAGATGGTGTTTTTCTCGGGTCCAATATACCATAGCTAGAGCGGGTTGAACCAGAAAATATAATAGGGCCACATCTCTGGCCCCTTTAAAATGCCTCCTGCTTCTTCCACCCCCACTCTCACCAACAATAGCAGTAACGTTACCATGAAAAGTTTGGTCTTCTATCCTAAGAGAAACTCCAAGCATTAGTTCCACTTCCCATAGTAAAGTTGTATTTAAATTAGCATTCTTTTCCACTAACCATGAAAGGCTGATAGTTTCGTAGTAGGCAAATACTCTTGTTGTTTTGTTGCAATATTCACAAAGGCACTCAACAGGCACTTACTAAATGCATACTCCATGAAGAAAGGTTGAGCGGTTTCCCCAAGACCACACAGATGAACAAGTGGGGAAAGGGGCACTGAAAGTGCCTGCTCTATCCAGTCACACTCCGATAATTACTCAAACCGCCTCACTCCCAGCCCAAGAACCCGGCTTTCACGGGGACATGAAAGGAACACCCCGGAGGTGAGAGCCAGGAAATCGGGAGAGGTGCTTTTCCCGGCATGCTCTGCAGCACACTGAGGGGCGCCAGGCGTATCCCGGCGTGCAACGGGGAGCGCCCAAGGGCGATGGTTCCCGGCTCCTGAAGAGGCACGCGAAGTTAAACCGGTAGGTGTGAGCTTACTTAGTTTTGAGACCCGGCTTTCTCGTTTCCCCTTTATGAATGTAACCCCAAAGCGGCAAAAAAGGAGGTCCTCTAACTACCCTCCCTTTCCGCGTGCGAATGACTTTCGGCGCCGCTTCGAGCACGGTGCCAGGTGATTAGCGGTTAGGGGCGGGCCTGATATGAACACGTGACCAAACCTGGCAGCCAATGACTAGCCGGGTGGTCCGGCAGCGCGAGGATTCCGGGACCCGTGAGCGGAGCGGCGCGTGGGCCCGTTCCGGTCGGCCCCGGCAGGTACGCGCAGGCGCCTTGGTTGCCACGCGCCCCGTTCGTCCCCACGCGCCCAGTGGCGTGTACTTGGCGCGAGGTGTTAAGAGTCTGTTTGGGTGTTTTTGTTGGGGGGGAAGGGGAAAATGGGGGGGGGGGGCAGGGGCGTCACGTGGACGCCGCAGCCAATCGCAGGTTGAGGCGCACCCGCAGCTTTCCCCGGCGCCCCGGGGTGCGACGTGTTCAGTGAGGTTCGGCTCAGCCTTCACTGTCTGAGCGCTCTTTCGAAGCGCGTGTGCGGCCTGTAAAATCTGGCCACGGGTTTTCGTGGCGTCCTGCCCTGCTGTGAGCACGGACGACAAGTTCTCGGCAAAATGGCTGCTGGAAAGAGTCGCCTAGCAGGGGGAGCGCCGGGGCCGCGTGAAGGTCACATGACGAGGTTGGCAGCGCGTGCTGCTGGCGCGGGGAAGGGGGAGGGTGGTGGGGGAGAGGCGTGGCCAGTCACGTGCCGTCGACTGCGCCGACCTGTGGTTTTCTCTAGTGTCCTTGCTGCGGCGTGCTCCGCCTGTCTTGCTCCTCCCACCTCGAAGCGTGGCAGTCGTCGGCGAGAGGCTGTATGGTGTGGTGGCATGAGCTGTGGTCTGGGAATTGAGGGGACCTTGGGTTTAGGCCTTTGGCTACTTCTGTAATGAAGAAGTCCTGTTGCCACTCCCGGCCTCCATTTTCTCATTTCTGTGTAAGATTTTTTTAAGGCCTCCCTATGGTATGTGACCTCTACCTAATCCCAGTCTCATGCAGATAACAAGAATTAAGGAACGAAATGAGACAAGCCCGTCTCCCCACAAGAAAAAAGAAATCCACACTGTATCCCTCCCATCATTACAGTGATGTGGGAAACCTGGAGATAATTTCTTATAATATTCTGGGTATATCTGTCCATATTTATCAATTGCATTTATATTCTGCCTTTCCACTCTGTCGTTTGAAAAGTATTCTGGCTTTTAGAGGGCTAGTCTCTTTGTGTATCCTGGAAAGAAGTCAAGAGTTAAGTAGTATTGTCTATTAACTGTGGAGCTGGGGGAACAAGTAGTTAGAAGAGATTTGCTGATGCTCCATAAGGCTGTGACTAGAAGGACCTAGAAGTCGTCCTCTCCACTGGGTGGTACAATATTTGTAAAATTTTTGAGGCTTCCTTGCCACCGACCTTTGATGTTTTTCATGGTGTTCTGCTCCCAGCTCTAGCCCTTCATTTTGTCAAGGGATGGGGCTTTAGTGAAATGAAGCAGGCTATTATGTATTTTTCATATCACTGCTTATGTTTTGTGTGCTACCCTTTGATGTATCTTAAAGGGCCTTTGAATTTTGTGGGAGCACAATCTGGAAAACATTTTTTGAGTAACCATTATAACAAGTTACCACTTTTGAACACTTATAATGTTAAAATCTTTTAGCTTAGTATTTTGTATGTCTTAATTCATTTAGTTAAACTTATGAGGTAAGTACTATTACCTCTATTTTACCAAAGAGGAAAATAGATTAAGTAACTTGCATTAGCTCATGCGGCTGATAATTTCACATAATTCCAACCATAATGCCTTTTCAAATTTGACAATGATTCCAAAGTTCATTTGGAAGAATGAATCTGTAAAGTAAGAAAAGTTTTGAAAGAGTGAAGTGTGTGTGTGTTGGGGGGGAACTTGTACTAGTGAATATATAAATAAAGCTATGATAATCAAAACAATGAGTAGTAACTTTGGAATAGACAGCAGTGGTACAGAATAATAAATTTGGAAATATTTAAAGCTATTTAGTATTATACAAGTGGTTTTTCACGTTAGTTGAGAGAGAATTTCAAAATTGTGTTGGAACAATTGGCTAACCGTTTGAAAAATAATAAAATGGAATTCTACCAAATGTAAGTAAAATAAAATCCAAGTGAATTAAATAGTTAAATATAAAATGTGAAGTCAGCAGGCACCTGGCTGGCTCAGTTGGTTGCCACTCTTGAACTCGGGGTTGTAAATTAAAGCCCCGCGTTGGGCATAGAGATTATTTAAAAATAAAATCTTTTAAATGTCAAGTCAGAAAATAACCACTTTAAAAAAATGGGTAAACATTTTTCCAGTCTTGAGATGGGATGAGCTGTTCTAAGCATGACTGTAAAGGCAGAATCCATAAAGGCAGGTATTGTTTGAATTACTGCATAAAACAACGTGTAATTGGCAAAAACATTATAAAGTTAAAGACATTTATTTGCTCAGTATTTAATATATTTATTGAGTGCTTACTATGTGCCAGGCAGTTTTTCAGGTGTAGGGTATCCAGTGATGAACAATGCCAGGCAGATTGTGGGGAAAAAATTTGCACCATATGTTGGACTTGTAAATTTAATGACTTTAATATCTAGTGGATGGGCTAAAGATACATGAATAGGTAGATCACATACATAGAGAAAAATAACCAATAAAGATACAGATTCATTATTTTTTTTTTTTTAAAGATTTTATTTATTTATTTGACAGAGAGAGATACAGCGACAGAGGGAACACAAGCAGGGGGAGTGGGAGAGGGAGAAGCAGGCTTCCCGCCAAGCAGGGAGCCCGATGTGGGGCTCGATCCCAGGACTCTGGGATCATGACCTGAGCCGAAGGCAGACACTTAACGACTGAGCCACCCAGGCGCCCCTGGATTCATTATTTTTTACTTATAATCAGGTAACACAAAGCAACCCCCCCAACCCCCAGTCTGGCACTTTTGCATATACATAATAAAGTGTTAATATTGTATTGGCATAGGAGTGAAGAAATTGGCACGCTCATACACTGCTGTTAGTGGATATTTATATGGGAACATCCTTCTTGAAGGGTATTTTGGCTGTATGTACTGAAAGCATTCAAAACCTGTATGCCCTTTGACTCAGCAGCTTTTCTTTGTAAGGCACTAATTCGTAAGTTTGGAAAGATGTTTATTAAAGAGTTGTTTTTGTAGTATTTTTTTTTATAATAGCTAAAACTTGGAAAAAAATGTTAAATAATAGGCAGTCGATTAAATAAATATGGTACTTTCATAGATGATAATACCTTGTAGTTAGTAGACATAATATAGATTTCTACTAATTACTTGGAAAGTTTATATATTGTGTTAGGTAAAATGTGTAGGAAGATTGCATTTTTTGTAGGACTGTACGTATATGTGTCTAAAAGTCTAAAATTTACGTAAAAGTCTAAAATGGTATACATCAAACGTAAACTAATGGTGATTTTATTTGAGTGGTAGGGTTTTTAGATGAATTTAAAAAACAAGCATTATTTTTTAGAACAGTTTCAGATTTATAGAAAAACTGCAAAGATGATATAATAGAGTTCCCATACACCCACCCAACACCCAGTTTTCTGTATTAGCATCTTATGTTAGTATGGTATATGTATTATAAAGAATGAACCAATAAATACTGACACATTATTATTAACTAAAGTCCACAGTATAATCAGATTTCTTTAGTTTTTATCTAATGTCCTTTTTCTTTTCTTTTTTTTTTTAAAGATTTTTATTTATTTGATAGAGCACAAGCAGGGGGAGCAGCAGGCAGAGGGAGAAGCAGGCTCCTGGCCGAGCAGGGAGCCCGATGTGGGACTCAATCCCAGGACCCTGGGATCATGATCTGAGCCGAAGGCAGACGCCCAACCCACTGAGCCACCCAGGCACTCCTAATGTCCTTTTTTAATTCCAGGATTCCATCCAGGATACCATGGTACTTTTTTTTAAATGTACTAGTGCTTTATTTTTATTATTTTTTAAAGTTTTTATTTAAATTCCAGTTAGTTGGGGTGCCTGGCTGGCTCATTTGGCAGAACATGCAACTCTTGATCTCAGGGTTGTGAGTTTGAGTCCCACATTGGGTGTAGAGATTACTTAAAAATAAAACTTAAAAGAAATTCCATTTAGTTAACACAGTGTAATACTAGTTTCAGGTGTAAAGTGTAATGATGCAACACTTCCGTACATCACCTGAAGCTCATTACAAGTGCACTCCTTTTTTTTTTAAAAAAAAACAAGGGCACTCCTTAATCCCAATAATTTATTCCCATCCTCTCGCCTCCCACCCTCCTGGTATCCATCAGCTTGTTCTCTATAGTTAGGAGTTTGTTTCTTGGTTTGCCTACTTCTCTCTCCCCTGCCGTGCTTAACCCCCTTTGCTCATTTGTTTTGTTTCTTTTTTTTCCTTAATATTTATTTAAGTAATCTCTATATCCAATGTGAGGCTCAAACTCAACCCAAGATCAAGAGTCGCATGTTCCACAGACTGAGCCAGCCAGGCACCCCTCACTTGTTTCTTAAATTCCACATATGAGTGAAATCATACGGTATTTGTCTTTCTCTGGCTTATTCCACTTAGCGTTCTACTCTCTAGCTCCATCCATGTTGTTGTGAATGGCAAGATTTCATTCTTTTTTTATGACTAATGTTCCATCTTCTTTACCCATTTATCAATTGATGGATCCTTGGGCTGTTTCCATAATTTGGCTATTGTAGATAATGCTGTTATACTAATGTTCTATTAAAGGGTGAAATTCCAGGGAAGAAGGTGTGAGGGAGGAAAAGGAAGTGAGGTAAGGAACAAGTGAAAACAAACAAGGGATGTATTATCAAGATGGCTATAGCTTCATTGCAAACAAAGCTGATTGCTTGATCTTCCAAGGCATCTCCAGAGAGTTCATATGAAGCTCTTGCCTTTCAGAACTATTACACAGCCACAATACTTTTGGTAATTATGTCCCTTTGAGAACTTCTTGGTTATAATAGTTTCTCAGACTCTTTTTTGGCATATGAAAATTCATTATGTCAGGTTTTCACCATCAAAACTTATGGTCTTGGTCTTTCCTTCTTGCCTTTGTGTAAGGCCAAAAGAGAGACACTGGCTACTTTGACAACCTTGAAGTGAACTCCAGGAATGTCACTGACAGCATGACCTTTACAACCAAATCCAACAACTAGAGCCTCATCATTTTCCTGAATAAAATTCAAACAGCCATCATTGGGTACAAAGACTGATTTTTTTTTTTGCCGTTCTTTTTTTTTTTTTTTTAAAGATTTTATTTATTTGAGAGAGAGAGAATGAGAGAGAGCACATGAGAGGGGGGAGGGTCAGAGGGAGAAGCAGACTCCCTGCCGAGCAGGGAGCCCGATGCGGGACTCCATCCCGGGACTCCAGGATCATGACCTGCGCCGAAGGCAGTCGCTTAACCAACTGAGCCACCCAGGCGCCCTTTTTTTGCCGTTCTTGATCAGCGGGACCCTGATATACTTCCTGATGGCAAAATTTGGCTGTTTGGCTTCAACGCCTACTTTTTCCAGCACAATTTCCTTTGCCTGGGAAACGCCTCCCAAAGGGTTGGCCTTAAGGGCTGTGCCTAAA
This sequence comes from Neomonachus schauinslandi, assembly GCF_002201575.2. Taxonomy (NCBI): domain Eukaryota; kingdom Metazoa; phylum Chordata; class Mammalia; order Carnivora; family Phocidae; genus Neomonachus; species Neomonachus schauinslandi. Next base: position 82,503,776 of record NC_058411.1, read on the forward strand.
TGAGCTTTCTTATTCTGTTTATTATGTCACTTCTGATCTCAGTCGGTGGCTACAGAACTTCTTGCAGTATGAAGATTGCAGCACTTGCTCATCCTGCCAGTGCCACGCACCTGACAAAAGAGAGCTCAGACTTTCTTTATTTTTGATAACCTTGACAGTTTTGAGGAGTACTGGTCAGTATTTTGTAACATGTCCCTCAGTTGGGATTTAATATTTTTCTCATTAGTGAACTGGGGTTAGAGTATATACTATCAACATGACTTGTTGCTCTTTGAATTTGTTTTTTATTTTTATTTTTTAAAAGATTTTATTTATTTGAGAGAGAGAGAATGAGAGAGAGAGCACATGAGAAGGGGGAGGGTCAGAGGGAGAAGCAGACTCCCTGCCGAGCAGGGAGCCCGATGCGGGACTCGATCCAGGGACTCCAGGATCATGACCTGAGCCAAAGGCAGTCGCTTAACCGACTGAGCCACCCAGGCGCCCTGAATTTGTTTTTTAAATGTTTACTTTTCTATGGTTTTCTTTTTCTGTACTTTCTATTTTTTCTTTACTTAAAAAACAAACCAACCAACCCAGGGATGCCTGGGTGGCTCAGTCAGTTAAGTGTCTGCCTTCGGCTCGGGTCATGATCCCAGGGTCCTAGGATCGAGCCCCGCATCGGGCTCCTTGCTCAGCGGGGAGCCTGCTTCTCCCTCTGCCTGCTGCTCCCGCGCTTCCCCTGCTTGTGTTCTTTCTCTCTGATAAATAAATAAATAAAATCTTAAAAAAAAAAAAAAAGCAAACCCAAACTTGTGTTACAAGCAATATAAAAAATATTGGTTACAACTTTCTTGGCATGTCTGTCCATCTTTATCAATAGCATTTATGATAAGCAGTACATTGAAAATTCTGATAATATAGAAAGGATAATGGAAGTTATAGTCAAAGAAAAACAACCGGACAAGTTGCTGACAAGGCTAATTATAGAAAGGAATTAAAGACATTAGTATAGTATAGCTTGTTTTAACAGTCTTTAAACTGCTTAGTTCTCTGTTCTAGGAAGAAAAGCCTGGTAATCATGAATTAGATATAAATCCAAAAGTAGGGAAGCAAATTCAATTACGCACAACAGGATAAAAATATAAATAAGGTAGATTAGGCCAATTAGGTAAATTTGTTCATTCAACAACAAATAATTAATGAGCTCTCTTGAATGCCAGGTATTATACTAGGGCTTGGGATTGAGCAGTGAATAAGACAAAGTCCCTGCTCTCATGGAATTTACACTCTAGTAAATAGACAATAAACTGATAAATAATATGATTTCAGGTATTATCTAAGTGCTGTGAAGAAAATAGTATGAGAGGATAGTGAGTGGTGTGGTGGGTTTGGTGGTTCTTTTTTTTTTTTTTTCTTTTTAAAGATTTTATTTATTTATTTGAGAGCGAGAGAATGAGAGGGAGGAGGGTCAGAGGGAGAAGCAGACTCCCTGCCGAGCAGGGAGCCCGATGCGGGACTCGATCCCGGGACTCCAGGATCATGACCTGAGCCGAAGGCAGTCGCTTAACCAACTGAGCCACCCAGGCGCCCTGGTGGTTCTTTTAGATAGGTTGTCAGATAAGATTTCTCTGAGGTAACTCTTGAGCATAAAGAGACCTGAATGATAAGGAGCATCCCAGGCTAACATGGTGCATTTCAAGTGGTGAGAGAGAGTGCTAATGCAAAGACTCTGGGGTGAGAATCAGTTTGCAATTTTCAAGGAAGTGTAAAAAGGCTGGTGTGCTATAGTTTGGAGATTGCTGGGGTAATAATTGGAAGTGTTAGGAAATGGTACTGGGTAGTTGGTGGTCTCAGATGGTATAGAGTCTGGTAGACCAGAAGGGCTTTGGATTTCATTCTAAGTGTGATGGGATTCATTGGACAGTTTTATGAAGAAAAATGATAGTCAAATTTATGTTTTATTTTTTAATTTTTAAAAAAAATTTGTTTTAAAAAGTCACTTTGCTGTAGAGACAAGGGGGGCTGTAGGAGACCATTTAGGAAGTCACTGGAATGATAAAAAGAAGTATGGTGGCTTGGATCAGGGAGGCAGTGATGGAGGCAGTGAGAAAGGATCTGATTCAGGGTATATTTTGAAGGTAGAACCAATAGAGTTTGCTGATAGCTTAGTTGGAGGTGAGAGAAGGAGGGAATCAAAGATGATAACAAGGTTTTTAGCTAGAGCAACTGGTGCCACGTACAGAGATGAAAACTGGAATAGCTAGTTTGGGATTTAAAATGAAAAGTCTTGGGGCGCCTGGGTGGCTCAGTCAGTTAAGCGGCTGCCTTCGGCTCAGGTCATGATCCCGGGGTCCTGGGATCAAGCCCCACATCGGGCTCCCTGCTCATCGGGGGAGCCTGCTTCTCCCTCTCCCTCTGCTGCTCCCCCTGCTTCTGCTCTCTCACTCGCTCTCTCTCTCAAATAAACAAACAAAAAAAAACCTTTAAAAAAAAATAAAATGAAGAGTTTTATTTTTAAAAATTTATTTACTTATTTTTAGAGAATGGGAGGGGAGGGGCAGAGGGAGAGACTCTCAAGCAGACTCCCCACTGAGTGTGCAGGGGGTGGCGCTTTGGGGAGAGGGAAGAGAGAGCATCTTTCTTCTTTTTTTTTTTTTAAAGAGAGCATATTAAGCAGGCTCAATCTCAGTGACCCTGAGATCATCACCTGAGCCGAAATCAAGAGTCAGATGCTTAACCATCCAAGCCCCCCAGGTGTCCCTAAAATGAAGAGTTTCATTGGATAATGTTGAATTTGAGATATCACTAAATATCTAGGAATAACCGTTGAGTTAGCAGTTGACTGTTTAAGTCTGGAGCTCAGAGAAAAGGTTAGAGCTGTGAATATAATAATACATTTGGGATATCATCAATACGTAGTGTTTTGTTTATTTTTAGAACATTTTAAGATTATTTAATACAGTAAAATAAAACTGTATTTCATCACTCCATGAGGTCAAAGGAATTAACTATTTGAGCATTTCAAAATGAGTGAAAATGTCAATCCAGTTTAATCAACAATTCTTTTTTTTTTTTAAAGATTTTATTTATTTATTTGACAGAGAGAGACACAGCGAGAGAGGGAACACAAGCAGGGGGAGTGGCAGAGGGCGAAGCAGGCCTCCGGCAGAGCAGGGAGCCCGATGGAGGGCTCGATCCCAGGACCCTGGGATCATGACCTGAGCCGAAGGCAGACACTTAACGACTGAGCCACCCAGGCGCCCCTGATCAACAATTCTTAATAAACAGAAACTTTTTACAAATTCCTCCTTTATAGTGATTAGCTTCATTAGTTTGAAGCTGTATACACACACACACACCCCTAGATTTACATACATAATTTAGATATGTATTATATATATGAATTCATACATACATAATGCATGTATACTCATTTATTTATTTATTATTTTATTATGTTATGTTAATCACCATACATTGCATCATTAGTTTTTTTTTTTTTTTTTTTTTTTTTAAAGATTTTATTTATTTATTTGAGAGACAGAGAATGAGAGACAGAGAGCACAAGAGGGAAGGGGATCAGAGGGAGAAGCAGACCCCCCGCTGAGCAGGGAGCCCGATGCGGGACTCGATCCCGGGACTCCAGGATCATGACCTGAGCTGAAGGCAGTCGCTTAACCAACTGAGCCACCCAGGCGCCCGCATCATTAGTTTTTGATGTAGTGTTCCATGATTCATTGTTTGCGTGTAACACCCAGTGCTCCATTCAATACGTGCCCTCTTTAATACCCATCACCAGGCTAACCCAACCCCCACCCAATATGTAGTGTTTTAAAACCATGGGTCTGGTAAGATCAGGCAGGAAGTAAAGAGGGAGAGGGCCAGTGACTGAGCCCTGAGACTCAGTTGAAAGCATGGACAGAGGAATAGGTTACACTTAGATGTCTTTTGTATCTGCATCAGCACAGTATTTACAGAACTGTGTCTATATGGTGTAATATGAAATCATGCCTTTGAGATGATTTTAATATGACCTAGACTCTTTCTGTTACGTGAACTGATTCTTCAGGTTTTTGTCAAGATTTCCTCAAGATTTCCACTTTGTGTCCATTACCTGGGGGCATAAATTCCAACTCTCATAGCTTTCATACCAGACCTATCATTGTCTAACTCTGTCCTACCTCTTTCTCCTCTGTCTGCCATGCCCAGTGTGCTCTGTTTGTGTATAGCTCTGCATTTGTCAGGAATATTCTTGCTCTTTGCCTCAAACTCCTACTCAAGTCTTCAATGTCCAGCTTAGATTTGGTAGTAATTTCCCCAAATTTCGACGGATAGAGTTGGTTCCTCACTGCATGGTAATTCTTCAGCTCTGTTGGTAGTATTTTAATTTATAGCAGAATACAAAATCAGTTGATATTTTGACTTTTTTTTTTTTTAAAGATTTTTTTATTTATTCATTTGACAGAGAGAGACACAGCGAGAGAGGGAACACAAGCAGAGGGAGGGGGAGAGGGAGAAGCAGGCTTCCCGCCGAGCAGGGAGCCCGATGTGGGACTCGATTCCAGGACCCTGGGATCATGCCCTGAGCTGAGGGCAGATGTTTAAAGACTGAGCCACCCACGCACCCTTGACTGGTTTTCTTATTCATTTGTTTCTCCAGTGCTTAGCATGTGGTAGATGTTCAATCATAATGCTTTGAAAAAGTTTAGAAGTTTTATTTTGGCAGAGTAAATAATTACAGCTAGATCTTACACAATCGTATGGACTGGTAGCTGAGATTTTTAGGACTTTTTTAATGGTGAATTTTTGGTTTTAATGATATACATTGTGATAGACTTTAGCTAGTACAAAGTTTAATGAAATTATGTCAGTTAGGGGTCTTAGTTCAGAGACATTTGAGGAATGTTTTAATCTCTAGGACTGAATAATGCTCATTTCTTTGGAGGCAAGCTATTATAATAGATTGTTCCTTCACGGGGCGCCTGGGTGGCTCATTCGTTAAGCGCCTGCCTTCGGCTCAGGTCATGACCCCAGGGTCCTGGGATCGAGCCCCGCATCGGGCTCCCTGCTGGGCGGGAAGCCTGCTTCTCCCTCTCCCGCTCCCCCTGCTTGTGTTCCCTCTCTCGCTGTGTCTCTCTCTGTCCAATAAATAAATAAAATCTTAAAAAAAAAAAAAGATTGTTCCTTCACTTGCCTACTTTTCCACCCACCTTCTCAGTAGTCGGGAATTCTATTTTAACATTAGATGTGTACTTTGAGCTCTTTGCTGGAGAAGAAACCTAATGTAATAAATCCAGTAGAATCAGCAGTATCGCCCCAGGAGTGTCCTTTAAACTGTTGGGTAGAGGGAGTCTTAATGGTGTGAATTGTAGGTGTGAGGGTTTCAGTCTGTGAGCTCAAAGTAGGGTTAATTATTTTGTCATTCAATTGTAAGCATGTATTGAGCACCTACCATATATGGGCACTGTATGAGGTGCTGTGGGGGACACACAAAAGAAATAAAATAAATGGTTCCCTGCACATGAATCCCTGACAGTTTAGTGGAAGAACTGGAACAGAACATTAAAAAAGAATTTGACCTTAACAAGCAGTGTATCATTAAGTGCAAAGTACTGTGGTATAAATCAAGGACTTTGCATTTCTTTAAACACATAATTATATTCGCAGGGTATATGTAGTCTTATCTTGCGTCAGTTTTCAACATTTTGACTTGATTTTCAAGCTCTGCATTTTCACCTATCTTTTAACACTTTTAGTTTCATTTGGCTAAATGAAACTAGATTTGGCTATTTGTTCAATGTGATGAAAGCCCTATGTAGCAGGAGAGTGCCCTGCCAGTACTTGCATTCAAATATTTTATTCTTTCATGTCTATAAAGCAACTATGTAATTTGAAAAGGTAGAATGTCATTTATCCTTTGCAAGTGTGACAGAGGCATGCTTTCATAGTTTTGCTGTGTGTAGGTTTTCCTAGACTTTTCCACCCAAGGGTGGGGGAGAAAAGTATAGAACATATAAAACAAATGTTGTGTGCATATTGAATAGGAATTTAAAAATACTGAGTTTTGTGTTTGGGTTATAAAAGCAGCTTTATAATTCAGATTTGAAGATTTGAAAAACATGGATAAGCACAAAGAAGGAGATAAAATTTATTTTTAAGATTTTGAGTAATTTTTACACCCATCATGGGGTTTGAATTCACAACCCTGAGATCAAGAGTTGCATGTTCGGGGCACCTGGGTGGCTCAGTCTTTTAAGTGTCTGCCTTTGGCTCAGGTCATGATCCCAGGGTCCTGGGATCGAGCCCCGCATCGGGCTCCCTGCTCTGGGGGAAGGCTGCTTCTCCGTCTCCCACTCCCCTTGCTTGTGTTCCCTCTCTCGTTGTGTCTCTCTCTGTAAAATAAATAAATAAAATCTTAAAAAAAAAAAAAAAGTTGCATGTTCGACTGTCTGAGCCAGCTAGGCGCCCCAGGAGATAAAAATTTTTAATATGCTATCACTGTTAACCTTATTGATAGGCTTCTAGGCTTTTTTAATTTTTAATTTTTTTTTTTTAAAGATTTTATTTATTTATTTGACAGAGACACAGCGAGAGAGGGAACACAAGCAGGGGAGTGGGAGAGGGAGAAGCAGGCTTCCCGCGGAGCAGGGAGCCCCATGCGGGGCTTGATCCCAGGACCCTGGGATCATGACCTGAGCTGAAGGCAGACGCTTAACGACTGAGCCACCCAGGAGCCCCGCTTCTAGGCTTTTTTTTTAATTTAAATTTTAGTTTTATTTATTTTTTTAAGGCCTTTTTTTTTTAAGTGGGAAGTTTTGTTCTTTTAATAAATGAATAGCTCAGATACCTTTAAAAGCAAGTAGATAAAAGTGTATCTGATCAGATTACTTTCTACACAGTTCTTCAGTGGCTTCTCATAGTAAATGGAATCAAGTTGAGACAAGTTCAGATTCCTTAGCTTAGCACATAAAGCCCACTACCCTATGGTTTATTTCATTTGCCATGTGTCTCCCTCATACATATCTTTGATTTAGCCATACTAAATGTACTATTTCAGGTCTCTAGACAGGGGTTGGCAGACTTTTTTGTAAAGGGCAAAATAGAAAATATTTTAAGTTTTGTAGGCTTTATTGTTTCTGTCATAACTATTCAACTCTGCTGTGGTAGCATGAAAGCAGCCATAGACATTCTGTAAACAAACGATTATGGCTGTGTTCCAGGGAAACTATTTATGGACACTGAAATTGGAATTTCATATAATTCCTGCATGTCATAAAATTTTATTTTAATTTTTTAAAAAAAGTTTAAGCAATCTCTACATCTGATGTGGGTCTCGAACTCAAGACTCTCTTACCAAGGGTCACATGCTCTTCCAACGGAGCCAGCCAGGCACCACCCCTATTTTAACTTTTTTTCAACTTTAAATTTTAACTTTTTTTTTCCACATTAAAAATGTGAAAACTATTCTTAATTTGTGGCCTATACAAAAACCTATGGCAGAACATGGCTTATGGGACTGCAGTGTGCTGACCCCTGCTCTAGACTACCATACTTATTGTGCTTCTGTTGTATTCCGTACTCCCCACCTCCCATTCCTTCTCTAGTATCACTGTCTTGCTCAAACCTACCTTAGATGTCATAGTCTCAGGGAAGTCAGAATTTGTTTTAGAGCTTTTTTCTGTTGATTGGAACTATTCTGTTCAAACCTCTATCAATGTGCTTATATAGCTGTATTTTTTTAATTGTAGTAAAAAATATATATATTATTGTAACCATTTAAAAAAATGATTTAGGGGGGCGCCTGGGTGACTCAGTTGGTTAAGCGACTGCCTTCGGCTCAGGTCATGATCCTGGAGTCCTGGGATCGAGTCCCACATCGGGCTCCCTGCTCAGCAGGGAGTCTGCTTCTCCCTCTGACCCTCCCCCCTCTCATGCTCTCTCTATCTCATTCTCTCTCTCAAATAAATAAAATCTTTAAAAAAAAATAAAAATGATTTAGGGAAAGAGAGAATGAGCACACAAGGAGGGGGGCAGAGGGAGAGAGAATCTCAAGCCAACTCTGCAATCAGTGGGGAGCAGATCACGGGGCTCAGTCTCACCTCTCAGATCACGACCTGAGCCAAAACCGAAACCGGGAGTTGGACACAATCGACTGTGTCCCCAGGGGCCCCCATTGTAACCATTGTTAAGTGTACAGATCTTTGACACTAAGTACATTCACATGGTTGTGCAACCAGTTACCACCATCCATCTCTAGAGTTTTCATCTTTCCAAGCTAAAACTCTGTTCTCATAAAATACTAGCTTACTATTCTCTCCCCCCAGTTCCTGGCAACCACATTCTACTTTCTGTCTCTATGAATTTGACTACTCTAGGTACCTCACATAAATGGAATCGTGCAAAATATTTGTCCTTTTGGAACTGGCTTATTTAGCCTAATGTCTTCAGGGTTCATCCGTATTGTAGCATGTGTTAGAATTTCTTTTTAGGGGTGCCTGGGTGGCTCAGTCGTTAAGTGTCTACCTTCAGCTCAGGTCATGATCCCAGGGTGCTGGGATTGAGCCCTGTGTCGGGCTCCCTGCTCAGTGGGGAGTCTGCTTCTTCCTCTCCCTCTCCCCCTGCTTGTGTTCCCTGTCTTGCTGTCTCTCTCTCTGTTAAATTAAAAAAAAAAAAAAAAAAAAACTTACAAAAAAAAAATTTCTTTTTAATGCTGAATAATATCCCATTGTGTGTATATATCACATTTTTTTGTTTATCTTATCTGTTGATGGACACTTCAATTGCTTCCACTTTTTGTTTATTGTGAATAATACTGCTGTGAACATGGATGTACAGACATCTCTTTGACTCTCTGCTTTCAGTTCTTTTGAGTATACATCTGGAAGTAGAATTGATGGATCACATGGTGATTCTATATTTTTTTGAGGAACTGCAGTGGTTGTACCTTCATAACTGAGTTTTTTTTTTTAAATACTTTTTTGGGAGTAATTTTAGATTTATAGAAAAGTTGCAAAGACTATACAGAGAGTTTCTGTATACCCCTCATCCAGTTTCCCCTCATGTTAACATCTTAATATTACTGGGGCGCGTGGGTGGCTCAGTCAGTTAAGCATCTGCCTTCGGCTCAGGTCATGATTCCGGAGTCCCGGGATCGAGCCCCACATCGGGCTCCCTGCTCCGTGGGGAGCCTGCTTCTTCCTCTCCTCCCCCTGCTTGTGTTCCCTCTCTTGCTGTCTCTCTTTCTCTGTCAAATAAATAAAATCTTAAAACAAAACAAAAAACCCATCTTAACATTACTGTGGTACATTTGTCCAAACTAAGAAACCAATGTTGGTAAATAACTGTTAGTAAACTCCAGACTTTATTTGGATTTCATTAGTTTTTCCATTAATGTCCTTATTCTGTTTCAGGATTTAATTGAGGATAGTACATTACATTTAATGTATATATTTTTTTAATTATTATTTTTTTAAAGATTTTATTTATTTATTTGAGAGAGAATGAGAGAGAGTACATGAGAGTGGTTAGGGTCAGAGGGAGAAGCAGACTCCCTGCCAAGCAGGGAGCCCAATGTGGGACTCAATCCACGGACTCCAGGATCATGACCTGAGCCGAAGGCAGTTGCCCAACCAACTGAGCCACCCAGGCGCCCAAATGTATATGTTTTTTATTGTACTTAACGTGGAGTGTGGTGCATAACAAAAGGGGAGTGTTTCTTGAATGAATCACCTTTTAATTTTCCTCCATTTTTTTATTTTTTTATTTTTTTTATTTGAGAGAGAGAGAATGAGAGACAGAGAGCATGAGAGGGAGGAGGGTCAGAGGGAGAAGCAGACTCCCTGCCGAGCAGGGAGCCCGACGCGGGACTCGATCCCGGGACTCCAGGATCATGACCTGAGCCGAAGGCAGTCGCTTAACCAAGTGAGCCACCCAGGCGCCCTAATTTTCCTCCATTTTTAAAATTTTATTTATTTATTTATTTTTAAAGATTTTATTTGACAGAGAGAGACACAGCAAGAGAGGGAACACAAGCAGGGGGAGTAGGAGAGGGAGAAGCAGGCTTCCCCGTGGAGCAGGGAACCCGATGTGGGGCTCCATCCCAGGACCCTGGGATCACAACCTGAGCTGAAAGCAGACACTTAACGACTGAGCCACCCAGGCGCCCCCCATTTTTTTTTTTAAAGATTTTATTTATTTATTTGACAGAGAGACACAGCCAGAGAAGGAACACAAGCAGGGGGAGTGGGAGAGGGAGAAGCAGGCTTCCTGCGGAGCAGGGAGCCTGATGCGGGGCTCGATCCCAGGACTCTGGGATCATGATGTGAACCAAAGGCAGACGCTTAACGACTGAGCCACCCAGGGGCTCCGATTTTTCTCCATTTTTGTGGGATGTTTATTAATCTTCCTTTAGGTTGGGTTAGCTGACTTATTTTCCTTTATATCCTTTCTTCCCTCTTCCTCTGCCATCTATTTCTAAGGTCCATTACAGGTTTTTTCACGAACTTTTTTTGAGGAAAAGTAACCATTCTACTCAAATTTGCTTTCCCTTTCTTTGGGCATGTAGTTAGGCAGAATCCCCCAGTCTCTATTGCAGTTTGATTAGTTACATGACTTATTTTCTCTAGTGGAAGTGGGCCTGACCTCCTTCATGTATTACAGTTTTGTCGGCCTTCCCTGGCTATCTGGGCTGCAACATCTGGGATAGCCTTGGAAGCCTTGTAGTCAAGATGGCAGAACTGCTGTCAGCCTGAGTCCTGGGATGACTCTGGAGGAGAACTGGCTTAATTAATGACCTGAATATTCACTCACCAGGCTGATATTTTGGGATCTGTTTGTGTAGCCTAGCTTAATAAGTATGCTGCGTGCCCAGCTCCGAATAAGATTTATATGAACCTTGAGTATTGATTTAATTAGAATTACATAATTATATTGGGAAGACTAGGGGATGGGAAGTGTGCACATGTATGTATAGAGATGTGAAGAGGAAGGAGAGCTAAATTCTCATCTTCTATGGTGGGAAGTTAATAGTGCCTAAAACTGGAAAGAAGAAAAAAAGAAAAAAAACATGTAATGATATGGAAGTATATACCAAAAGATTCAGCCATAAAAGTTGAATATTTGCCCCTGGGAATTGGGAAATTGTTGGAGTAGAGGATCACTGTCTTTTGTAATAAGCCATTGTACTTATTTACCTCTTTAATCTCTGTTCATGGATAACTTTGATAAAAACGAAAATGAATTAAAGATACTGGTAAAGAATAAGAAAAAAACCCCTGTCAGATTCTGATTATCCTTTACAAAGCCACTAAAGTTGATCACCTTTTTTTAAAAGATTTTATTTATTTGAGAGAGAGAGAGCATGAGCAGGGGGAGGGGCAGAGGCAGAGAGGGAAACAGGCTCCCCGCTGAGCAGGGAGCCTGATGCAGGACTCTATCCCAGGACCCTGAGATCATGACCTGAGCCGAAGTCATGCACTTAACTGAGCCACCCAGGTGCCCCAATCAGTCACTTTTTGCTAAATATATCTGGTGACAGAGAGCTTACCACTTTTCCTTGTACTGACATGAAATCTTTCATTCAGAAACCTCGGTTCCAGGATCCTCTAGAGCATATGAAATAATCTATACCTGCTTCCATGACAACCTTCAAATGACCCTTTAAATGATCTTCATAAAAAAATTATCTTCATGATCCATTCCCACATCTTAAATCTTCTAGCCAGTGATAGTGAAAATCATCTTTGATTTTGAGACTGATTATCAAGTCCTTGCAAATCCTCATGGACTGTTCAGTGGCTCATGGCTATTTTTGGATGTCAGTTTGTTGGTTCTGCATAGACTTTCAAGGAATTTGAGAAAAGTTACTCTGGGCTTGATAGTGCATCATCTCATAGTGCAAGCATGCCAGAGGATTCTATCCTTACATATAGTCAACCAGAGTTCCTGAATAGAGCCCACATTTCTCGACTGGCACCTCAACAAGAATTCTTTTTATACCTAAGGTTTTGCCTGGAGTGGGTGGATATGACCTTTTTCTTTTCTGCTGGATGTTGGGGGAGGGGCAGAAGGGGAGGGAGAGGGACATGCAGACTCCGTACTGAGTGCTGAGCTGGACGAGGCTCAATCCCACGACCCTGAGATCATGACTGAGCTGAAACCAAGAGTCCACTGCTCAACTGACTGAGCCACCCAGATGCCCCTGGCCTGTTTCTTATTTAAGCATGTTAGTCCTAATGATGTGGGTTCCTACTATCAGTTTTAATGATCTGCTGCAAACCCAGCAGCTCATTGCCTGCGCTGCCCAAGTTCCTCTGGAAAGGGGAATCACCTCACTCTGGTCCTTTGTTGCACATATAGCAAAGGCTGGAGGTAACATGTAATGAATAATAGGGGACTGAAGAATAGGGGAATATTAAGTAAATTGTAGCATTAGAAGTAAAAAAATACAAATTAAAGGTTTTGTAGCAACTTGGAAAATAAGTTCTCAAAATAATGTTAAATGGGGGCACCTGGGTGGCTCAGTGGAGGTCCCTGACTCTTGATTTCAGCTTGGGTCATCATCTCAGGGTCGTGGGGTAGAGCCCCACTGGGCTCCGCTCTCAGCATGGAGTCTTCTAATCCCTTTCCCTCTGCTCCTACCCCTGTTCCAGCTCTCTCTCTCAAATGAATAAATAAATAAATAAAATCTTAAAATGTTAAATGAATAGAACCCAAAATGCCAAGATTACTGCTTTAAATTATGGAAGAATTAAATCATAGAAAAATTTATATACATGCATATGGAAATTCAGAGGAATAAAAGGTTATGGTCAGTGGTAAGATTGTAGGTATTTAAAATTACATTATTTGTTGTTTTATTTGTTTATTTTCTGTGTTTCGCACTAGAATGTAAGTTCTAAGAGGTCAGGGATTTTTATCTGTCCTAGAACAGTGTCTGGCCTATAGTAGTTTTTCAATAAATATTTGTTGATTGTTCAATGAATTTTTAAAAAGATTTTATGTATTTATTAGAGAGCACGTGAGAGAGAGCATGAGTGGGGAGAGGAGCAGAGGGAGAGGGAGAAGCAGACTCCCCACTGAGCAGGAAGCCCAACGTGGGGCTAGCTAGGTGCCCCTGAATGTGGCTTGGCTGTGTTTCAATAAAACTATTTACAAAAACAAACATTAGGTTGAGTAGTTTGATGACCCCTATCATAGACCCACCACTTTTACCATCCGTGAAAATAGAATAATAGAAGTCTAGGTTGGAGGTCATTTTTTTCTTTTTTTTTCTTTTTTTTCAGGATTTCTGAAGGCAACAACCCTTCAACAACCCTCCAATGTCTTATTATTTCTAGCAGAATAAAATCTAAAATCTTTGCAGTGGCTATAGGTTCTGTGTTGAGCTGATCCCTGTAACTTCTCTGACCTCATCTTTTACCACTTACCCTCCACTCTGCTCCAGCTCCTTAGCCTCCTTGTTTTTCCTTGATCATGCCCTTTCATATCTGATTTCTTCTGTCTGGAACTGCGTTGGCTCGTTTCCTCAGTTCTTTTGTGTCTTGAATAAAATTTTGCTTTTTTCCTTTTCCCTCTTCTCTATTTATTATTTTGTTTTCTGTCTCATCTGTCGCTGGATAGTATATCATATCGTATATTCATTTATTTTGCTTGTTTGATGGTTCCCTTACTAAAATTTAAGTACCACAGGGCAGAGATTTTTGTGTCTCTTGTTCATTGCTGTTTCCACGTTCATAGAACAAAGCTGGCATACAGAATGAGTGCCCAGGAAATGTTTGCTGAGTGAGTGAATAAATTGCCACAATACTGTGACATGGACATTGTTATTGCCTTCATTTTGCAGGTGAAGAAACTGAAGGCCAGAAAGGTTAAATAATTTGCATAAGGCCCCCATAGCTCTTTTTTTTTTTTTTAAGATTTTATTTATTTATTTATTTATTTGACAGAGAGAGACACAGCGAGAGAGGGAACACAAGCAGGGGGAGTGGGAGAGGGAGAAGCAGGCTTCCCGTAGAGCAGGGAGCCCGATGCGGGGCTCGATCCCAGGACCCTGGGATCATGACCTGAGCCGAAGGCAGACGCTTAACCGACTGAGCCACCCAGGCGCCCAGGCCCCATAGCTCTTGACCATCCTACTGAATGGCTTTATTTCCTCTTATATCTCACCATGCCTTCTTTGCTCAATCATAGACACTATTTTTGTGTGTGTGATTATCATGTACATGTCCAGGCTTCTGTGCTTTTCCTCATGTTATTTCTTCAGTGGGAGTAGTCTTTCTTGCCCCCTACTTAGGTAGAACTTTCTTTGCAGAAGAAATGGTGATGTAGAGGAGTCAAGGTTATAAAGTTTGGGGAGGTGGAGGGATGAATACTATGAGCTAAGGTCATATGGTGGGAGATGCATGTACATTCAGGGAACAGTTTGGCTAGAATGAGGTTTTGTTTAGGGCTATGATAGAAGGTAAAGTTAGGGAGAGGGAGAGGATTAGGGCCTTGTTACAGGGAGCTTTGAGCTTCTAAGGAGCTGGTGTTTTTATCTTGTTGCCCCTTGAAGGTTTTTGAGCAGAAGAGTGATAATGTATAACACTGCTTTTATAAAAATGTTTGATTTTGCTGTGGTGATGGGAATGGCTTGGAGTGGGACAAGGCTAAAATTAGGAAGGAGATGTTGGAGATTATCATAATGATATAGTCCTGAAGTGAGGCAATAAGGGCTGAAATTGAGAAGTTAGAGTGCAAATTAAAGCACAGAGATCGGATACTTAAAATATGGCTTATAAAATCCAAACTCCATACTGTGGCCTACAGCATGCTACATGAGCTCACCTTTGCCTGTCCCTGCAACCTTACCTCTTGCCATCTTTCCTTTCATTCTGCAAGCAGTAGCCACACAAGCTGTTTCTTTTCCTTGAATGGGCTGTTTGTGTTGACTTTAATGCCTTTTGCACTTACCTTCCTTTGCCTAGAGTGTTCTTCTATAAGTCTGGTTCCTTCCTGTCATTCAGTTCTCAGTTTAAAACACCTATCAGGTCTTTCCTGATCACCAGTTTTAAAGCAACTTCCCTCATTGCTGCTGCTGCTTTTTTTTTTTTTTTAATTTTATTTATTTATTTGACAGAGACACAGCGAGAGGGAACATAAGCAGGGGGAGTGGGAGAGGGAGAAGCAGGCTTCCCGCTGAGCAGGGAGCCCGATGAGGGACTCGATCCTAGGACCCCGGGATCATGACCTGAGCTGAAGGCAAACACTTAACGACTGAGCCACCCAGGCGCCCCTCTATTTTTAAATTTTTGAGGAACCTCCATACTGTTTTCCATAGCGGCTGCTCCAGTTTACATTTCTATCACCAGTCCAGGAGGGTTCTCTTTTCATTGCATCCTCACCAGCACTTGTCATTGCTTGTCTTTTTGATACTACGTGATACTTTCTGATTCTTACTGGTATGAGGTGATAGCTCATTGTGGTTTTGATTTGCATTTCCCTGATGATTAGTGACTTGAACATTTTTTCATGTGTCATTGGGCCGTCTGTATGGCTTTGGAAAAATGCCTATTTAGGCTCTCTGCCCATTTTAATTTTTAAAAAAATTTTAAATTTTTAAAAAAGATTTTACTTATTTGTGAGAGAGATACAGAGATAGCAAGAGAGAGCATGAACAGGGAGGAGAGAGAGAAGCAGGCTCCCGCTGAGCAGGGAGCCTGACGTGGGGCTCGATCCCAGGATCCTGGGATTCATGACCTGAGCTGAAGGCAGACGCCCAACCAACTGAGCCACCTGGGCACCCCGGTTGTTGTTGGTTTGGTGTTGAGTTGTGTGAGTTCTTTGTATATTTTGGATATTAGCCTCTTATCAGATATATCATTTGCAAATATCTTCTTCCAGTCTGTTTTGTTCGTAGTTTTTTTTTTTGCTGAGGGAAAGCTTTTTAGTTCAATGGATCTAGTCCCATTAGTTTAGTTTTGCTTTTGTTTCCCTTGGCTGGAGGAGACAGATCAGAAAATATTGCTAAGGCTGATAATCCAAGAGATTACTGCCTGTATTTTCTTTTAGGAGTTTTAGGGTTTCATGTTTTACATTTAGGTCTTCAAATCATTTTTTTTTTAAAGATTTTTATTTATTTATTTGATAGAGAGAGACACAGAGAGGGAACACAAGCAGGGGGAGTGGGAGAGGGAGAAGCAGGCTTCCCGCGGAGCAGGGAGCATCATGTGGGGCTCGATCCCAGGACTCTGGGATCATGACCTGAGCCGAAGGCAGACGCTTAACGACTGAGCCACCCACGTACCCCTTTAATTCATTTTTTAATTTTTATTATTATTTTTTTTAAGATTTTTTTTTTTTTTAATTTATTCAGTAGAGACAGAGAGAGAGAGAGAGAGAGGCAGAGGGAGAAGCAGGCTCCCAAGGAGCAGGGAGCAAGATGCGGGACTCTCCCAGTTTCCTGGGATCATGACCTGAGCCGAAGGCAGACGCTTAACCATCTGAGCCATGCAGGTGCCCTAATTCATTTTTTTAAAAAAAGATTTATTTGAGAGAGAGAGAGAGAGCGAGCAGGGGGAGAGGCAGAAGGAGAGGAGGAGAATATCAGGCAGACTCCCCTCTGAGCACAGAGCTCAATCTCATGACCCCGCGATCATGACCTCAGCTGAAATCAAGAGTCAGACACTTAACTGACTGAGCCACCCAGGCACCCTGGTCTTTAATCCATTTTGAGTTTTTTTTTTTTTTTGGTATGTGGTGTAAGAAAGTGGTCCAGTGTTATTCTTTTGCATATAGCCATCCATCCAGTTTTCCCAACACCGTTTATTGGAGAGACTGTCTTTTCCAGTTGTATGTTCTTGCCTCCTTTGTGGTCGATTAATTGACCGTGTATTTGTGGATTTATTTCCGGGTTCTCTGTTCTATTCCATTGATCTATATGTCTGGTTTTTTTGCCAGTAACATAGTATTTTGATTTGAAGCTTTGTAGTATAGTTTGAAATCTGGGATTGTGATACCTCCAGCTTTGTTCTTTCTCGATTGCTTTGACTTTTTGGGATCTTTTGTGGTTCTATACAAGTTTTAGGATTATTCTAGTTTTATGGAAAATCTTGCTGGTATTTTGATAGGGATTGCATTTAGTCTATATATTGCTTTAGGTGGTATGGACATTTTAACAGTATTCTTCCAATCTGTGAGCATGTGTACCACCACTTTTTAAATCTAGTAAATCTCTCAGTTGTCCTTTGGGTTTAAGCAAAAGCTCTTGATAATCCATCACTACCACTTAATTTATCACATGTTGATATAAATTGTGGTAGGAAGGACCTTGTTACTAGGAGATTGATATTAACTATTAAGTTATAATATGGGAAACCACTTAGTTGGGGATGACTGGCTCTAATTTTTCATGTAGATTTTTTTTTATGATCATTATAAGTTATCCAAATATTGCATATCTCCATCTGGAAGATGGAAATCATCATTGTATTTCTGTTCCTTGGTTTTTCTGCCCCTAGGATATATTTCTGTTTTCTAGTTTTGACTAGGGATGTGTTTAATAATGGTCACCTTTTATTTAACCTTTTAACTCTGCTTTCTTCAGTTCATTGATGCAGATGAATTTTAATGTTATTAATGGAAACCTTGCTAACTTTAGCAATCCCATAATTTCAGGTCACTCTGAATGGAAATATTTTCTATTGTGGCTCACATGATAAAAAGTTGAGTGGAGTAAGTAATACTTTTTCATAAGATAAGAATATTAAAGTTTTTTAAAAAAGATTTTATTTATTTGAGAGCGAGAGAGCGTGGGTGCATGCGAGCATGAGTGGGGCGGGAGGGGAGGGGCAGAGGGAGAGGGAGAAGCAGACTCCCTGCTGAGCAGGGATCCTGAGATCCTGACTTGAGTTGAAGGCAGATGCTTAACCAACTGAGCCACCCAGGCATCCCAGAATATTGACGTTTTAATTTTTCTCTAAAAGAAATACATCACAGATATCTCTAGAAACATGAAAAGTCAAAGCGATGAACACTAAAAGGAAAGCACTAAATAGTGTGTTAATAGGCAAATTTTTTTTTTAAGGTTTTTTTTTAAGATTATTTATTTATTTGACAGAGACACAGCGAGAGAGGGAACGCAAGCAGGGGGAGTGGGAGAGGGAGAAGCAGGCTTCCTGCCGAGCAGGGAGCCCGATGCTGGGCTCGATCCCAGGACCCTGGGACCAAGACCCAAGCTGAAGGCAGACGCTTAACGGCTGAGCCACCCAGGCGCCCCTTTTTTTTAAGATTTGATTTATTCATTTGACAGAGAGAGAGAGAGCACAAGCAGGGGGAGCAGCAGGCAGAGGGAGAAGCAGGCTTCCCGCTGAGCAAGGAGCCCGATGCGGGGCTCGATCCCACGACCCCGGGGATCATAACCTGAGCCAAAGGCAGATGCCCAACTGACTGAGCCACCCAGGTGCCCCAATAGGGAAATTTTTAACCTAAGTACAAAGTTGTCTGAAGGGTTGCCAAAGAGGTCTGTTAATCTGAGTAATTATAATTACGTACCTCCTGAGGAAGTGTATAGTGACATTTGGTATCACTTTTTAGAATTAGCTAGAAAGAGTTGGTGTGTTCAGTGCAGCATTTCTTCTAGCTTCCTGACAGTATTGGCTTAAATGACAGGCAGAATATGTTAGCCTAGCTTACAAACTTCAAAATGGAAATCTAGATGATAAGGAAGTGAGCTTAAGGGACTTTTTCACTTTTTATAGTCTATGCGTATTATAGAATTTGGCACTTAGAAGGTACTTAGGAAACATTTGTGAAATGGAAGAATGTGAATAGACAATTACTTTCACACATTTACTCAATCAAGTAAAATGGCCTGTTCATTTTTGGTACACCCCCCCACCCCTGCCAGGCATTTAATTTGTCCCTTCCTCTGTTCTGCTAATCACTGAAACATTTTTTTTTTTATTTTAAAGATTTTTATTTATTTATTCATGAGAGACAGAGAGAGAGAGAGGCAGAGGGAGAAGCAGGCTCCCAAGGAGCAGAGAGCCCGACGCGGGACTCGATCCCAGGACCCCGGGATCATGACCTGAGCCGAAGGCAGACGCTCAACCATCTGAGCCACCCAGGCACCCAAACATTTTTCTAAATTATAAAATTTGTTGACATCTTTTGTTGTTGTATCCTTTACTAATCCTCTTGTCCCTTCTTTTTTCTTTCTTTAGGCTTCATTGTCCTCTTTTTCCTTTTTAAAAATGATTTTACTATTGTTTTAGAGGAGATTAGAGAGGGAAAGAGAGCATATCTGATTAGTCTACTATCTATTCAGTTTTATTCAGTTAACATTTTAATAGAAGTGTTTTTTCAGTTAATTAACATCCTTCTAAATTGAGAAAATGGGCCTCTGGGTGGCTCAGTCGGTTAGGCATCTGCCAGTGATCCCGGGGTCCTGGGATCGAGCCCTTTGTGGGGCTCCTGGCTTGGTGGAGAGCCTGCTTCTCCCTCTTCCTCTGCTGCTTCCCCTGCTTGGGCTCTCTCTCTCGCTCTTGTTCTATCTCAAATAAATAAATAAATCTAAAAAAAAAAAAATTGAGAAAACATACCTTAAACTTTTAGTAGCCCCTGTTGTTGGAAACTTGGATGTTCCTATTACTATTTAAAGAAACTAGGATAAATTTTGG
This sequence comes from Neomonachus schauinslandi, assembly GCF_002201575.2. Taxonomy (NCBI): domain Eukaryota; kingdom Metazoa; phylum Chordata; class Mammalia; order Carnivora; family Phocidae; genus Neomonachus; species Neomonachus schauinslandi. The sequence goes on from NC_058411.1 coordinate 82,523,413, forward strand.
TGCATAAAATGTTTTCTAAGCTTCAAGGTATTTCCTTAGGAGCAATACTTAGATATAGCCTCTGAGGCAGAGGATATGAACATTTAAAAAGCTATTAATTATAATAAACATATTCATTATAGAGCATTTGAAGAATATAGGAATATTATAAAAAAGAACAAGTCAGCTTTAATCTCACAATGCTGTGATAACACTGCTTTAACATTTTGTTGTATTTCTTTCTAGAGATATATATTATCTGTCTATCTGTATATTTTACACATTTTAAAAACCAGTTGAGGTGTGTGTTAGGGCTCTTTCCAGAGGTTGTACTGCTTTTTTAATTAAAAAAAAAATTTTTTTTTAAAGATTTTATTTATTTATTTATGAGACAGAGAGAGAGAGAGACAGAGGGAGAAGCAGTCTCCCAAGGAGCAGAGAGCCCGATGCGGGACTCGATCCCAGGACCCTGGGATCATGACCTGAGCCGAAGGCAGACGTTTAACCATCTGAGCCACCCAGGCGCCCGAGGTTGTACTGTTTTATTTTTCCGTGAGCAAAGTATGTCAATTCACTTGAGTACTTGACAGGATTAAGCATCATACATTCTTCCATCATTCATAAATGTATGTTTATTTAGAGTGACACTTTTGTCTTAGTGTTTACAATTAATCTCCTCCCATTTTTTCTTAAAATCAGGTAGGCTTTTGTCCTCACCACTTCTCTGGAATTATACTTTGTGACCTTTTTATCTCCACATTGCTAAATCCAGCAGTCTTCTCATTCTACATGATATTTCAGCCCCTGTGCCACTGTTGATTACTTTCTTCCTCTTGAACTGAACCCACTTTCCCACTTGCTTCCAGGACATCACATTTTCCTAGTTCTACTCCTATCTCAGGGTCTATCCTTCCTGCTGTGTGCTAGTTCCTCCTAATCTCCCTACCTCTCAATGTTAGAATGCTCCAGGGTTCACATCTTGGTTATCATCTTTTAAAAAAAACTATTTCTTCAGCTCATTTAGTTTCTTAGACTGATGACTTTCAAATTTGTATCTCCAGTTTTGGCCTTTTCTTTGAAGTCTGGACTCATATTCAGTTACCTACCCAATATCTCCAGTTAGATATCTGATAGATTTTAAATTTGTCCAAAACTGAGCCCTGATCTCTTTCTGTCCCCAAATCTCCAACTCCCTACCCACCCCCTTGGAGTGAGCAGTCATACAGTAGTCAAGCTGTGGTTGCCTTGTCTTATTTATTAATTGCCTATGTGAGTAGCCACAGAAGTGGCTTAGAATTTGAGGACAGTTAAGCCTTGTGGTTTAGCATACTCAGAAAATATGTGCAGAGATACTCAGGGCCCATGGTGGACATTAAGTAATCTGCTTCCTCTTCCCCCAGTTACTCCTCTGATCTCATTTTCAATTATTGTTCTCCTCTGTCACTTCTCTTTAGCTTTAATGCTTCCTTGCTATCCCTCAAACACTCTGGGAAAGCTTCCACCTGCAGGCCTTGCCTGGAATATTCTTTCAGATACGACTTATTCCCTCACCTCTTCTCTTTACTTAAATGTCACCTTTTCATTGAGTCCTTAACCACACTCCTTAAACTTATAACCCTTCTCAGCACTGCTAATCTCCTTTCCTACATTATTTCCATAGCACTTAGTCACCATACAACATATATATTACTTATTTAATTTTATTTGTCTCTTCTCCCCATCCCCAGACTAGAATCCTATATAAGCTCCAGAGGGACAGTGATTTTTATCTGTTTTGCTGACTGCTGTATCGTCTAGCACCTAGAAGAGTGCCTGACATTTGATAGGGGTAACTGTGAGTGTTAAGAACATTAGCATAATGTTATTTAAAAGCTAATACAGTAATACCTCATGTTCTTCCTTTCCAACTGGGGCCTGGCACATGGCTCCTGCAAAGAAGGGTGATGAGAAGAGGAATGGCAATTCTGCTATCATTGAAGTAGTGACCAGAGAACATACTGTCACCATTAACAAGTGCATCCATGGAGTGGACTTGAAGAAGTGTGTCCTTCAGGCACTCAGACCCAGAAGTTTGCCCTGAAGGAGATGGGAACTCCAGATGTGCGCATTGTCACCAGGCTCAACAAATGTGTCTGGGCTAAGGGAATAAGGAATGTCCCATACCATATCTATGTGTGTTTATCCAGAAAACATAGTAAGAATGAAGGCGGTGTATATTGGTTACCTTTGTTCCTGTCAGTACTTAAAAATATCTGCAGATAGTCTTTGTGGATGAGAACTAACTGCTAATTGTCAAATAAAGCTCTAAAGCCACACACACACACGTAAGGCGGTCTTAGAACATGAATAGAAATGTGTCTAGAGTAGTAATTTCTTTTTTTTTTTTTTTACAGATTTTATTTATTAAAAAGAGGGAGAGCACACATGCGTGTGAGTGTGGGGAGGGGAAGAGGGAGAGAATCTTCAAGTAGACTCCCCGCTGAGCGTGGAGCCAGACATGGGGCTTGGGGCTCGCTCAATCTCATGACCCCCCAGATCATGACCTGAGCCGAAATCAAGAGTCTGACTGACGCTCAACCTGCTGAGCCCCCCAGGTGCCCATAGAATAGTAGTAATTCTAGATTTGGGGGGGGTTCAAGGACAGTTTTATTTTTATTTTATTTTATTTTATTTTTTTTAAAGATTTTATTTATTTATTCATGAGAGACAGAGAGAGAGACAGAGGCAGAGGGAGAAGCAGGCTCCCCGCGGAGCAGGGAGCCCGATGCGGGACTCGATCCCAGGACCCTGGGATCATGACCCGAGCCGAAGGCAGACGCTCAACCGACTGAGCCACCCAGGCGTCCCTCAAGGACAGTTTTAAAATTTTATGAAAGGTATATGGATTGCCTTGTTATTAAAAGATAATTAATAGGGCGCCTGGGTGGCTCAGATGGTTAAGCGTCTGCCTTCGGCTCGGGTCATGATCTCAGGGTCCTGGGATCGAGTCCCGCATTGGGCTCCCTGCTCTTTGGGAGCCTGCTTCTCCCTCTGCCTTTCTCTCTCGCTCTGTCTCTCATGAATAAAAAAAAAAAAAAAAAGATAATTAATAGACCTGAAGTGGACTTCTTTAATTACTAGTACTATTGAACATTTTTAGTTGTTTTTAAAAATAGCTTACTTTCTTTCTAAATTTCCTTATTTTTCCATTTATTTATCAAGTTATATATTTATGGTATGTATGTAATTAATATGTATGTATATTTTCTTTATTTCCCATGTTGTCTGTCTTAGTTTATAGAACTTTAAATTTTTTATACAGTCAAATCTGTGTTTTCTTTGTTTCTAAGCTTACAAAATGTTTCCATTTTATCCTTCCTGTCCAGAGATTTGATAAATACTTACTTTTGTTTTGTTTTAGCTTCCTCCTAAGAAAAATGAAAGGGTGTGTTGAGACCATAGGGTTTAGGAAATCATAGCCATATGGTTAGTAACTGAGGGCACGGGTGTGGAAGAGATTGTTCAGGGAGAATGTTTAGCCGAAGAGAAAAGGCAGGGAGAGGGGAACCTCTGCAGAAATGTGTAGGTAGATAATCTGCAAAGGATGATTTAATAAATGAGGTTAAAAAGGAAGTCAGTGGTAGGAAAATAAAGAGAGAGGGATATAGAGCCCAGGGGTGACAAGTTTTAGTAAGGGTAGAGTGATCAATAGTGTCAATTACCTTAGGACAAAGACTGAACACCTAAGGATAAGAACTGAAGAGTGGTTATTGGGTTTAGCCACTAGAAATTCACTGGTGACCTTTATTTTATTATTATTTTTTAAGTATTTTATTTATTTGAGAGAGAGAGAGCGCACGCAGGAGCAGGGTGGGGGGCAGAGGGAGAAGCAGGCTCCCTGCTGAGCAGGGAGCCCGATGTGGGGCTCCATCCCAGGACTCCAGGATCATGACCTGAGCTGAAGGCAGACGCTTAACCGACTGAGCCACCCAGTGGCTTCACTGGTGACCTTTTTTTTTTTTTTTTAAAGATTTTATTTATTTATTTGACAGAGAGAGACACAGCGAGAGAGGGAACACAAGCAGGGGGAGCGGGAGACGGAGAAGCAGGCTTCCTGCGGAGCAGGGAGCCCAATGCGGGACTCGATCCCAGGACCCTGGGATCATGACCTGAGCCGAAGGTAGACGCTTAATGACTGAGCCACCCAGGCGCCCCTTCACTGGTGACCTTTAATAAGGAATGTTTCAGTGGAGAGATGAAAGGTAGTACAAGTGCCTGTAGTTGTAGACTTTTAAGAGTTTAAGTAGGGAAAGGATGGAAAGAGAGTGGGTCACATCTTGTGGGATAGGTAGAGTCGAAGAATTTTGTTTTTTTTTAGGAAGGGAAGAGTTGAGCATTTTTATAGAATGTGGAGATGTAGTTAGAGGAAAGGGAGATATTGTGGAAAAGGAGTTACTTGAAGATTCTACAGGCACTTGGGGTTCTAGGCTTAAGGGTCTGGGTGGGGACTAGTTTTAGAAAGCAGAGATACCCCTTCCTTTAAGATGGATAGGAAGGGGATGCCTGGGTGGCTCAGTTGGTTAAGCATCTGCTCAGGTCATGATCCCACGGTTCTGGGATCAAGTTCTGCATCGGTCTCCCTGCCCAGTGGGGAGTCTGCTTCTCCCTCTCCCTCTGCCTGCTGCTCCCCCAGCTTGTGCTCTCTGACAAATTAATAAAATCTTAAAAAAAAAAGATGGATAGGAAGGAAGTAAGTTGTTGAGGATAAAGGAGTAAGAGAGCTGAAATTTGAAGGTAATTGTGCCTCATTGCCATGTTTTAGGTATTTGATTCATAATAATGGACAACTTAGGTTTTAGTTTTCTTACTGTAAGAAATTTCTTACAGTAAGAAAAGAATATTAATGCTTGCCTTGATTGTTTTATAGACTTCACATGAGTTAAAAATGAAGAAAGTATATGTTAAAATGCTCTAGAAACTTAAAATGCTATACAAATCTGTAGCTTATTGTTAGTAATGTGTTTGAGAAGGTTGTGTGCTTTTGTATAGAGTATGTAAATCTTTTTTTTTTAAAGATTTTATTTATTTATTTGACAGAAAGACAGTGAGAGAGGGAACACAAGCAGGGGGAGCGGGAGCGGGAGCGGGAGAGGGAGAAGCAGGCCTCCCGCTGAGCGGGGTGCCCGATGCGGGGCTCGATCCCAGGACCCCGGGATCATGACCTGAGCTGAAGGCAGACGCTTAATGACTGAGCCACCCAGGCGCCCGAAAAAACTAAACTTCCCAAGTGTTTATGAATTTTTTATTTTCTATTTTTTAATTTTTTTTTAAAGATTTTATTTATCTATGAGAGAGAGAGGGAATGAGAGAGAGAGAGAGCACATGAGAGGGGGGAGGGTCAGAGGGAGAAGCAGACTCCCTGCTGAGCAGGGAGCATGGTGCGGGACTCCATCTAGGGACTCCAGGATCATGACCTGAGCCGAAGGCAGTTGCTCAACCAACTGAGCCACCCACGCACCCAAGTTTTTATGAATTCTTAATGATTTGCTGCCTCAGATTAATTTATGCTTAGCTCTTTTCTGCCATCTTTCCGTGTGGCCGTAATGGTGGGTGTGAATGTCCTGGCAGATGCACTCAAGAGCATTAACAATGCTGAAAAAAGAGGCAAATGCCAGTTTTTTTTTAGGCCGTGCTCCAGAGTCATCGTTTCTAATGGTGATGATGAAGCATGATTACATTGGTGAATTTGAAATCATTGATGATCACAGAACTGGGAAAATTGTTTTGACCCTCACAGGCAGAATTAAACAAATGTGGAGTGATCAGTTCCAGATTTGATGTACAATTTAGAGATCTAGAAAAATGGCAGAATAATCTGCTCCCATTCCCGCCAGTTTGGTTTCATTGTCCTGACAACCTCAGCTGGCATCATGGGCCATGAAAAAGCAAGACAAAAACATACAGGAGGGAAAATCCTGAGATTCTTTTTCTAGGGTTGTAATACACATGTGCAAATAAAATGCCTCAATGGAAAAAAAAAACTTTTGAAAAAACTAAACTTCAAGTTTTTATGAACTCTTAAGGATTTGGTGCCTCAGAGTGATTTATGCTTAGCTCTTTTCCACTTTATCTGTGTCCTTATGGCATATAGGTATAGTTTTTATATGTAGGGAGTCTATCACATTGTATTTAGTTAAAAAAAAAAGTTTGTATTGTGCTCTTTCTCTTTTTTTTTTTTTGCATTGTGTTTTTCTTAGCACTCTAGATTCCACTAGCATTTCCATTACTTTGCCCTTGCTTATCATCAGTCCTGGATTTCTGTTTATGATTTCTGGGTGCTGAGGATGACTGGAGAAAACCATATAATTGAGCTGATTGTTCCACTACTGACTGATTCATGCTGCTCATGGCCCTTGATGTTATAGTTAATTACCATGAACATTTCTTGGGATATTGACTCTTTCTCATTCTCCTGACAGGAAAGTGCATGATATTGTTTCATTTTGTACCCCTATTAATTTATTCAAATCTATTTGAGTGCCAGCTATATGTCAGCCAATATGCTAACGAGAAGAAAATATTAAGAGGGAAACAGTAACAGTGCCAAATACAGTACATTGGTATAGAAAAATAAAGATAGGAAAAATATTAATTTGACTTGGTAATTAAGAAGTCATGGTGATCCTAAAAGTAGTATCAGTAGGAAGTTAAGGTGGAATCCCCCTTATAGTTGGTGGAAGCGTAAATGGCAGGTGATAAAGGAGGAGGATAAAGAGAGGAGAAGGGGGAGTGGGGAAGGGAGCCGGGAGTGAGAGGGAGGAGGAGAGGGAGAGCTGGAGCGGAGGGAAGAAGGGAAGAGGAAGTGGGGAGAGGGAAGGAAAGAAAAAGGAGAATAACTTCTCTGTGAGAAGGTTTGCTGAGAAGGCTGGATGGAGCCAGGAAGGACTTTGTTTTTATGTTAAAACCTCACCTTGTATATGGAAAGGTGCTAATAGGGAAGGAGAGGTTGAAGATTCAAGATATGGTGTGTCTGATAGAGCAAGATGTTGAATGAGGACAGAAGCAGGTGGGAGTGATGATGTGGGTCAGGGTTGCAGATGGATGGGTTGGCTTTGTACAGGAGGAGGAACATCTCATTTTCTGGGACTGAAATAAAAATAGGTAGGGAGATGTATGAATATAGATAAGATTATAGGTAGGGAAATGGGGGTAGAGGGAGGGCATGCCTGATTGCATATCTTTATAAGATCAGAAGCAAGGTTGTTGGTTGAGAGTGAAGGGCCTGGACAGGGGATAACTGGGGAGCTTGAGTTGAGAAAATAATTAAAAGAGTTGTGTAGGGGAGGGACGCCTGGGTGGCTCAGTCTTTTAAGTGTCAGACTCTTTGATTTCAGCTCAGGTTATGATCTCAGGGTCATGGGATTGAGCCCCATGTTGGGCTCCTCGCTCACTTGGGAGTCTGCTGGAGATTCTCCCTCTCCTTTTCGCCCACCCAAATAAATAAATAAATCTTAAAAAAAAAAAAAAGAGTTGTTGAAGGGAAATGGAAGAGGGAATTTGTTAAGTTTATTTTAAAGGACTAAGATTGGAAATAAAGGATTAAGGTTGGAAACTTTATATTGTTATCAGTGTCTCTAGTGTGTTTTTCTTTTTTTTTTTTTGTATGGGGGTGCAGCAAAGCAAGGTTTATTTATTTATTTTAAAGATTTTATTTATTTATTTGACAGACACAGCGAGAGAGGGAACACAAGCAGGGGGAGTGGGAGAGGGAGAAGCAGGCTTCCCGCTGAACAGGGAGTCCGATGCGGGGCTCGATCCCAGGACCCTGGGATCATGACCTGAGCCGCTTAACGACTGAGCCACCCAGGCGCCCCCAAAGCAAGGTTTATTGAGTGATAGCAAAGTGATAGTATAAAGATCCCAAGGAGGGAGGGGACCCGAGAGGGTTGCCCAAGTGTGATTTTTCTTTAGAATGTCTCACTACCCAGAAACAGTATTGACCTGGAGCTGTGGTTTTGTGGTCAGGTTCAGAGAAGGCAGTGCAAATATGAAGTTGCTGCTAAGAAATTTAGATGTCCTACTATGGGGTCTGGTTTGGGGGGAATCAGGATCTGAGAGACAGGAGGTTTCTATAAAGTCATAGTGAGTATGGTCAGAGTAAGATTTTTGTGAGCAATTAGAATAATCAAGGAGAAGGAGTTTTAAATGACAACAAGATCTAGAGTAAAGAGGGATGCCTGGGTGGCTCAGTTGGTTAGGTGTCTGCCTTCAGCTCAGGTCATGATCTCAGGGTCCTGGGATTGAGCCCCGCATCGGGCTCCCTGCTCAGTGAGGAGCCTGCTTCTCCCTCTGCCTGACACTCCCGCGGCTTGTGCGTGTGCATGCGCGAAGTCGTGCGCTCTTTCTCTCTGACAAAATCTTAAAAAAAAAAAAAAAATCGAGTAAAGAACTGAAGAATAGGTTCTTAAAATAGAGTTGACCTAAAAATCTTTGTAACCAGAGGCCTGTGAATTCTAATGTACAGTAATTGGATGGGTAATCTTCATGGACTTTGAAAATAACCCAGGATTGTGATAGGAGGTTTAGTGGGAAAGAAGACTCTGAGCTAGGCTCTCAAGTCTTCAGTGAATGAGGATTACGACTAAAGGATCAGAAGATCCTAGTGAAGAGAAGATATATCTTGAACATGATACTGTAAAGGAGGATGATCATGATCTAGAAATTTCAGTAGAAAGGCAAGTGAGTGCCAGTCATTCCTGGCTCTGTGGAGGTATGGACTGCAGTAGAGAGAGAGCTGTGAGAAAATCTTAATGGATAGAGAGCCAGGTTTAAGTCAAGGTAAATAAGTAGAAGGAGCATTGTTCATAAAGATTGAGGAAGCCTGGGGTTTGGTAACAAGAGAATGATTATTTTCTTGGGCATAATGGAAAAGATTTGAGCAAGTGACATTACAGAAGAAACCAGGGCTGAGGACATTTAGACAAGGAAGTTAGATCATGGTGGGGATATTACTGCCTTTGAAGGTTGGAAGTTTTTGATTGGGCTCTATTGTCTGAACTTTGACACAAGTTATTTTGGTACTGAAACTGGTTTAAAGTATATGACTTGATCTCATAGAGGTGGTAAAGTCTTTTATAGAATTAATGGCAAGGGCAACAAAGGTCATATTCTGGTGAGAGATTGATGTCCTCAGCAAAGTTAAAGTGTCCCTTGTTAAGTAAAGGCTCCCAGGAGGAATGTGGTCAAGGGCTGGTTGTGTCCAAGGACTCCTATGATGCTTGTATAAGGTTTTTAAGCCTATGCTGGGGGGGATATGGTGACAAGGATTATTTTAGAATAGAGTGATTGGGGCGCCTGGGTGGCTCAGTCGTTAAGCGTCTGCCTTCGGCTTGGGTCATGATCCCAGGGTCCTGGGATCGAGCCCCGCATCGGGCTCCCTGCTCGGCGGGAAGCCTGCTTCTCCCTCTCCCACTCCCCCTGCTTGTGTTCCCTCTCTCGCTGTGTCTCTCTCTGTCAAATAAATAAAATCTTAAAAAAAAAAAAAGAATAGAGTGATTATCAGTTTAAAATTGAATGGCTTGTGTATGTGAACTAGAAGCAAATGGAAATGAATATTGTTTTAGGATGTTGGGATATGGGTTAATTTTTTATTTTAAAATGTGCTAGAATTTTTGTAAAAATTAAAGAGAAATGTGAACCATGGATTTTTGGAGAGCTTCTATATGAATTAAGAATCTTGGTTGCAAATGACAGAAAACCCAATCCAGATTGCCTTAAAAAGAGAATACTTTGTTTTATGTTACTGAAAAGTCTAGAGAAAGCTGGCTTCAGGTGTGGCTTTTATAGTTTAGGTGATGTTACCAGGACCTAGTTTCTTTCTTTCTCTGAACTCAAATCTGCTCTCCACTGTGTTGATTTGATCTTCAGGTTTCATATGGCAGCAAGGTAACTGAAATAGCTCCAGTTGCTGTCTTTTCAGTTCAAGTGTAGTAGAAAGAACTTCTCTTCATCCAACAACTCAAACAAAAGTCTCATGCTTGACTGTCATTGACAAGGTGAGCCGTGTATCCATGTGTCACAGCCAGGGGAATGTGATGCCCTGATTTACTTGTATGTAGGTCACTAGTATTTACAGGTTTGGATCAGTATCTCTCTTGTTTTGGACCCTTTTATGTACAGAGGAATAGTCTTATATGTCTGGATTTTCCTCTAGGTCCAAATTGCTTTTTAGAACAATCTGGTATCTGAGATTTTAGATTAATATTTCTACAACAATTGAGGTGAGTACTGAGCTTTGTGAAAGGCCCCATTTGAGGTACTTTTGGCAATTCTAAGTTGAGTAAGCCTAGTCTTTGTTTTCAGGAAGGTGGCTGCTTAGAAGGGTTATTGGTGTGTGTTATGCTTCTTTCCATCACAGATAACAGATATTTGGATTTCTTTAAGAACTGGATGTTCATTACTCAGGTCCACATGGTAAAAGGGAGCTTGGAATGCCATAATAATCCAGGATGAGCAGAGTGAATCCATACTTCAGAGAGACTGGAGTGTAGTTAGGGAACTGTAGGGATCCACTGAAGCTATAGAGAATATGTTATCTTATAGCTTTTTCAGCATGTGAATTTGTCATTCTTCCCCTCCATTAGGGTTTCTTTTCTTTCTTTCCTTTTCCTCTTCCTCTTCTTCTTCCCTCTCCCCCTCCCTCCCTCCCTTCCTTCCTCTCTTTTTCTTTCTTTCCTTTTCTTTCGTTTTTAAAGTAAACTCTCTGCTCAACATGGGTCATGACCCTGAGATCAGGAATCTCATGCTCTGCCTACTGAGTCAACCAGGTGCCCCTGCATTGGGGTTTCTTAATTTTTTTTTTTGAACTCTGGTTATACCATTCCTGTCTCATCCATGCCCTGACTTCATCCTCTTCTTTGTACATGCTTTTCCTTACCTTATGGTGTCATCTCATGTATGGTCTGTGTTATCTTAAGGCCTCTTTTTGGCAATTGGTTCAGATTCTTTTCTTGCTTCCCACCTGCACAAGTCCCTCCTACTACTTCCCATTCTGTTGAGAGAAGGAGTGTATTTGCTTCTAAGAGAGAGAATCTGTCATACCTGTTGGGCTAAGCTCCTGGCAAGCTCTTTCTTCCTAGGCTGATGGCCATTCTGTAGTACTGGTGACCTTTGGGTCAGGTGCATGCCTCTGTACCAGGATCTTGTGGTACTTACATGGAGATTAGGAGATAGCACGAAATAAGAGGCCACCACACAGCTCTTTAATATGCAGAGGGCTGTTGGTAGAGCTTTTACCTTGAGGGGGAACTGTGATTTTGTTGACCAATCTGGTGAGAACTAGATTGCTTAGAAGACCAGTGTTTACAACTCAGCAAGGGCATCTAGATAGGCTCCATAAAAGCACTAGACTTTTAAGAATGAGAGGATTTCTGTATGAGAAGATTAGGGAGAAGGATGTTGATAGACTATGAAGACCAGGGAGAAGGTGCTAAAGCAGTGGAAATTGTAAATGCAAAAGGTTCAGGTAAAAAAAGCGTGGGACATATTTAGTCCAGCATACAATAGTAATGAGAAAGTAGACGAATCCAGAGTATTGAGGTCTTTTTATACTAAGCTAGGGAGTTGAGGTACAACATGATGTTCATTGTTTAGTTGTCTTGAAATTCTCACTAACCTTAAAATTACTGTGAGAATTTACGAATGAGTAAAGTTCAGTCTAGAGAAGTGTTGTAATTTTTTTCTTGTAGTTAAGATTGCATAACATTTGAATCTTAATTTTGTGACATTAGTATTCATTTATTTGTAAGACTTATGGGATTTTCAAAAACGTTTTATAATTCACGAGAATATAATTCACATACTATAAAATTCATTTAAAGCATACAGGTCAGTGGTTTTTAGTATATTCACAGTTGTGTACCCATTCTTACAGCCAATTTTAGAACATTTTCATAACATCAAAAAGAAACCTTATTCCCATTAGCAGTCGCTTTCTATCTGCCCCCCTGTAATATCCCCAGCCCTAGGTAACCAGTATTCTACTTTGTGTCTCTATAGGTTCATACAATATGAGGTCCTTTGTGATTGAGTTTCACTTATAATGTTTTCAAAGTTTATCCATGTTGTGCCATGTATTGGTACTACATTTATGTTTGTGGCTAAATAATACTCAATTCTTTGGATATACCATATTTTGTTTATCCATTCTTTAGTTGGTGAACATTTGCATTGTTTCCCCTTTTTGGCTACTATAAATAATACTACTAGAAACATTCATGTACATTTTTTTTTTTAAAGATTTTATTTATTTTTTAGAGAGCGAGCGAGAGAGAAACAGCATGAGAGGGGAGAGGGTCAGAGGGAGAAGCAGGCTCCCCGCTGAGCCGGGAGCCCGATGTGGGACTCGATCCCACGACCCTGGGATCATGACCTGAGCCGAAGGCAGACGCTTAACCATCTGAGCCACCCAGGCGCCCCTCATGTACATTTTTTTGAGTATGTGTGAACATATTTTCATTTTTCTTTAGTATATACCTAGTAGTGGAAATACTGGGTCATATTTAACCTTTTGAGGAACTGCCAAACTGTTTTCCAAAGCATCTGTACCATTTTACATTTTCACCCAACAGTATGAAAGTCCCAATTTCTCCACATTCTTGTCAACACTTACTAGTATCTGTCTTTTCTAACTTATTTTTTTGAAGATTTATTTATTTTTTTAGAGAGAGAGAACGAGTGTACAAGAGCAAGCACGCACAAGTAGGGGGAAGGGCAGAGGGAGAGAATCTCTAAGCAGGCTCCCCACTGAGCACAGAGCCCACTGCTGGGCTTGATTTCTCTACCCATGAGATCACACCCCAGCCAAAACCAAGAGTTGACACTTAACTGACTGAGCCACCCAGGCTCCCCGCACTTAAAAAAGAAAAAAAGATTTATTTATTTATTTTAGAGAGTGTGAGAGAGCGAGAGTTCATGAGTCGGGGGAGGGGCAGAGGGAGAGAATCTTAAAGCAGATTCCCTGCTGAATGCAGAGTCCAACATGGGGCTCGGATTCCACGACCCATAAGATTATGACCTGAGGCGAAACCAAGAATAGGTCGCTCAACTGACTGAACCACCTAGGCGCCCCAGTATTTGTCTTTTTAATTATAGCCATCTTAGTCTGAGGGAAGTAGCATCTCACTGAGGTTTTGATTTGCATTTCCCTAATCAGTAATGACTTTTAGCATATTTCCATTTGCTTTTATTGGCCATTTTTGTGTATCTTCTTTAGTGAAATGTCTGTTCAAGTCATTTGAATTGGCTTGGTTTTTGGTTATTGAACTGCAAGAGTTCTTTATGTATTTTGGATATTAATCCAGTATCCATGATTTGCATATATCTTTTCCCATTCTGTGGATTGTCTTTTCAATATCTTAATAGGGTCCAAAACCCAAGGTCATGAAGATTTTCCCTGTTTTCTTCTAAAAGATTTATAATTTTAGTGCTTATGTTTAGATCATTGATTTGTTTTGAAGATTTTATTTTTTTAAGTAATCTTTACACACAACGTGGGGCTCGAACTCAAAACCTGCAGATCAAAAGTGGCATGCTCCACCAACTGAGCCAGCCAGGTGCCTCTAGATTATTGATCTGTTTTCAATTAATTTTTGCATGTGGTATGAGATAGAGGTCCACCTTCATTCTTCTGTATGTGTATAGCCAGTTGTCTCAGAATCACTTGTTGATCTTCTGTGATTTAATAAAGTATTTCTTCATACTTTGGGTAGTAGGACATTTCTTCATATTTAATAAACTGGCATAAGCTCCCATTCAAAATATTATCATATGAAATGAATATAGAAGATACTATTAGTATTGGAATATTATGGTTGTAAGGTACCATAGAGATTCTGTTCAATCCCTCTCATTTTATAAATGTGGAAACAAAGACCTAGAGAAGTTAATTGATGTCTAAGGCTGTATAGCTATTAGCGATAATGCTTTAACCCAAGAGTTAGCAAACCTTTTCTGTAGAGGACCAGAGAGTAGATATTTTAGGCTTTGTGGGACAAGAGGCAAAATAGGGTATTATGTAGGTACTTTTGTAATAAACAAATTTCCACAAATTTTTTATTAGTGAAATTCAAAATGTAATTATAGAGTCTCTCTCTCTCTCTCTGTTTTTTTTTGGGGGGGGGTAATACATACCAACTGATGAGAAAAACTGATTCCTTTTTTGGGAGGACAACATTTTATTTGACGTTCAAAATTAGTGTTCCTTAGCATCAAAACTGATTGGAAATGTTCATCTGTTATTGTTAATCTGTTTGAAGTTTTGTGTGTGTTTGTTGTTTGTTTAAGAGATGGAGAGAGAGAATCTTAACCCTCCTTGGTGCTGGGTGTGGAGCCGGTTGCTGGGCTTGATCTCAACAATCCCGAGATCATGATCTGAGCCAAAATTAATAGTTGGGTTCTTAACCGACTGAGCCACCCAGGCACCCCTGTATTTCATCTTTGAAAATGTCTTTTACATAGAAAAAATTACTGCCAAATACTGATAATCAGTTTGCAAGCATGCTTCTAATTGAGCATGTACATTGCTTGGAAGGCATTTAGAGAATTGCTAGATTTTTCTCCTTGGTATTTGCCTTTTTGATATGAATTGCAGATTAATCACTTCAATTTAAGGCTAGGTGGAACCTTCAGCTGCACAGGCACAGGTAAATAGATTTTGAAATAGGGAAATATACTTTCATTTGTACTAAGGTCTGAAAAATACTGCTGAAATTATAGTTTGAACTTGGAATATAGATCTCTTATGAATTTGTATAGGAATGGGCATCTTTTTTACCCATTTGTTTATTGAGATATAATTGACATAAAGCACTATTGAGATATATATAATTGACATAAAGCACTATTATTGTAGAGCATAGTGACTTACATATATTGTGAAGTGATTACAATGGTAAGTTAACATTCACCATCTCGTATAGATACAAAAAACCAAAATGGGGGGAAAAAGTCTTGTCTTTTTTTGTTTTTTTTTTACTTGTGATAAGAGCTTTTAGGATTGAGGCTCTGAGTAGCTTTCAAATATACCATATAGCAGTGGTAACTACAGTCATCTTGTATATTACATCCCCCCAGTACTCATTTATCTTATAATTTGAAGTTTCTACCTTTTGACCACTTTCACCCAGTTACACTACCCCCACAACTCCCTTGCCCGTGGTAACGTCGGATCTGGTCTCTTTTTCAATGAGGTTCGCCCCCCCCCCCGCCCCGTGTGTGTGTGTGTGTGTGTGTGTGTGTGTGTTTGTGTGTTTTTAAGGATTCCACATATAAGTAAGATCATACAGTATTTGCTTTTCTGTCTAACTTATTCATTTAGTGTAATGCCCTCAAGGTCCCTTCATGTTGTTGCAAATGGCAGGATTTCTTCATTTTTTATGGCTGAATAGTATTCCATCATGTATGTGTGTGTGTGTGTGTGTGTACACAAATATATATCATTTTCTTTATTCATTTGTTGATGAGACTTAGGTTGCTTCCATGCATTGGCTATTGTAAATAATTCTGCAGTGAACATGGGAGTGCAGGTATCTTATACATACAGTGATTTTAGTTCCTTCAGATACATATCCAGAAGTGGAATTGCTGAATCATATGTAGTTCTGTTTTTGGTTTGTTGAGGAGCCTCCATAGTGTTTTCCGTAGTGGCTATGCCAATTTAGTGTTCCACTAGTAGTGCACAAGAGTTCCCCTTTCTTTACATTCTTGGCAGCTTTTGTTATCTCTTGTCTTTTTGATGGTAATCATTCTAACAGATGTGAGGCATGGGAGTGGACATCTTGCATATTAACTCTTGACAACATGATGTGTTTATGTAGCTTGACATTACTTGTGATTCAAACCATGTTAATTTTCATTTAAAGAACTTCGTTGCACTGTAAGTTTTGCACATAATTACTTTTGCCTTTTGATTTTAGGTTGATTTCATTGAGAAACATTATCAAGTCTGTAGGAAAAGTTAATTTCCAAAGCTATTTTATTGTTCAATAAGAGTGTTTGAGGGTGGTTCTTCTCAATCAGAAAAATTTCAGCTAGAAAAAATTGCAATAAAGCTTTACCACTGCTAAGCCTACCAACTTCTTAGTGGTAAGGCAAATCAGGATATACATCTTCTTTTTCTGACAAAAATTAATGGAATCAAGGATACTTAAGTCCATGAGAGCAAAGTTAACTTTTTTTTTTCCAGAGTTAACTATTGACACTACTAGTTGAGTAACACATGATAGATGTTTTCTGCAGACTGTTTTCTGATGAATATTGCAGTGAATAACCCTAGGCTTGTTTAAACACCCTACATTTTCACGAGCTTTATAAATTTGTCCAATTAAGACTTTTTTTCTGCCCATATGTATTTTTACCACTATCAGTTGTAACACATCGTAGCAGATTCCACTTCAGATTGCACTGAATTAGTGTTTTCCCAGAATCTTTGAAAATCTTCTTGCCTGTTGTTGTTCCATGCAGATTATTTATTTAGGCTAATTTTAATTACTTAGTTCAAACATGTATTAAATTCTCAAATAAATGGTAATAACTGAGAAGTATTGGTAACTCCTATCAATTCATCAAGAGCCAAGGAAACACTCAAAATCATTTGTTTTGTTATTGTGTGATTATTTTATTTATTTATTTATTTAATTCATTTATTTAATAGTAATCTATACACCCAGTGCGGGGCTTGAACTCATGACCCTGAGATCAAGATTTGTATGCTCTGCTGACTAAGCCTTCCAGGTGCCCTCTTTCTTAATTGATAAACAAAATACTTTTTTTTGAACTACTGTCCTTACCAAAAGGCTTATAATCTTAAATAAATTTTATTTTTCTAGATGCATTTCTTTGGCTTCTACAAACATGATTTAATTAATTCACTGTTGATAAAATGCTTTCCTTGTTTGGCTAACAAATGAGCACTCAGAAGCTTACTTTGCATAGTCATTTTTATTTTTGTGAAGAAATTCAGCTGTGATGAGGTCTACTGTTTAAATTTTATAATTTTTCTGACTGTGTTTTCCTGTGAATTGGAAATATTGTGATGAGTGCTTAGTCTGGTAATGTTGATGTATAAATAAACATAATGCTTTGTTATCTAATTTGATAGTAAAATGATCTATACTGTATTTAAAAGTATATTTGAGGCCCACTTTTTATCTTCTTTTCTTGTTTTGACTTGAAGGGTATGCTGTGGTAATAAAAAATAAAACATATGGCAGTAAGTATAGTGTTCGAAAAGCTGTCAAGTTATATAATTGCATCACTGTTTATTTGTAGTTTTCTGAGCAGCAGTGTAAAACCATTAGAATGCCATATATGGTCTTGTAAATACTGAAGTCTGCCATTGTAAAAGCAGTCATAGACAAAATGTAAATAAATGTAGAAGTGTTTTAATAAAGCTTTTTTTTTATGGATACTTACAATTATATATAACTTTATGAAATTATTATTATGGAACATTCCTCTTTAATTTTTTCCCAACCATTTAAAAATCTAAAAACCATTCTTAGCTCATAGACTGAACAAAAACAGGCCCTAGTTGGCCTCTGTGGGCTGTAATAGTTTGCCAACTGCTTCCTTAATCCAAAAGAGTAAGTCTAATGGGTGGAAAATCATGCTGATGGAGGTAGGTCTGTGAGAAAAATAAATCATTCTTGACATTTTGGAAACCCTTAAATCAGGGTTTGTGTCAGGATTAATATCAAGATGATATTAGGAAAAAAAAAAGATTGAGAGTTTATGTAGTTTGGTTTTTACTTATTTATTTAAGGAAAGACTTGTACAATTTTGTGTTTTTTGTACACTGCGTGAAGAGCTCTTAGACTTCTGAGTTTCTAATCTTAGTTTCTTATGTGAAAATATTATATGAATATGAATTTTCTTTTTCCATAAGAAAAATGTGTGTAAGATTTTTGACCTACTAGTAAATCTAGAATAAGTTAAAAAAAAATGGAATGTACTTTTATCTTTGATTTGTAATTTTTTTTTTTTTAAAGATTTTATTTATTTATTTGAGAGAGAGAATGAGAGACAGAGAGCATGAGAGGGAAGAGGGCAGAGGGAGAAGCAGACCCCCCCGCCGAGCAGGGAGCCCGATGCGGGACTTGATCCCGGGACTCCAGGATCATGACCTGAGCTGAAGGCAGTCGCCCAACCAACTGAGCCACCCAGGCGCCCCTGATTTGTAATTTTAATTTTGGCTGATTTTGCATAGGATAGGAAATAAAGTTTTTATTTTTGTAACTCTTCATTTCCACATGTCTTTTTTTTTTAAGATTTTGTTCATTTATTTGACAGAGAGAGAGAGCACAAGCAGGGGTTAGCAGCAGAGGGAGAGGGAGAAACAGACTCCCTGCTGATCAGGGAACCTGGTGCAGGGCTCTCTCTTGGGACTCTGGGATCATGACCCGAGCCAAAGGCAGACACTTAACTGAGCCACCCAGGTGCCCCCGTTTCTACAAGTCTTAACAAATTACGAGGTTGTAGAAACTTTGACAGAGTGGTATGAAATTATAAGTAGATGGAGTTTTATCCCCAGGGAGGATTCAGGAAAGCCAGGTATGCTCTTACTATAGGTATGGTCCAAAATCCTTTACTAGGATTGAGTGAAAACCACATAATCCTTTGTTTCTTCTTATTATGTGTTATGTCTGTGGTGATGATTGTTCATTCTTTAATTTTTTAAAAATGGGTTTTTAAAGAAGATTTATTTATTTATTAGAGAAAGCGCACGCGTGAGCATGAGCAAGGGGGAGGAGCAGAGGGAGAGGGAGAAGCAGACTCCCCACGGAGCGGGGAGCCCGATGTGGGACTCGATCCCAGGACCCTGAGATCATGACCTGAGTTGAAGGCAGACACTTAACTGACTGAGCCACCCAGGTGCCCCCAAAAATGTATTTCTGAAAGAGAGGCTATTATAGCTTAATTGCTAGAGTTGCATTAGATTAAATTAACACCTTAGAAAGACGAGAATCAGTACAAATGTAAGTTTGTTTTTTTTTTTTTAGATTTATTTTAGAGAGAGCGCATGCACATGCGTGCAAGCAGGGGAAGGGGCAGAGGGGGAGAGAGAGAATCCTTAAGCCAACTTCCCACTGAGCACGGAGCCCGATGTGGGGCCCGATCCCAGGACCCTGAGATCATGACCTGAGCCGAAATCAAGAGTTGGCCATTTAATCGACTGAGCCACGCAGGCGCCCCCTAAGTTTGTTTTGATATTTATTTGTTTTTAAGGGGCTTGAACTTATGATCCCGAGGTAAGACCTGAGCTGAGATCAAGAGTTGGATGCTTAACTGACTGAGCCACCCAGGCACCCCAATTATTTCTGTTTTAAAGATGATGAAACTGGGGCACCTGACTGGCTTAGTTGGAAGAACATGGGACTCTTGATCTTGGGGTTGTGGTTTGAGCTCCACACTGGGTGTAGAGACTACTTTAAAATCTTTAAAAAAATAGGGGCGTCCGGGTGGCTCAGTTGGTTAAGCGTTGGACTCCTGATTTTGCCTCAGGTCATGATCTCAGCATTGTACTGAGCCCTGTGCAGGGCTCCACGCTCAGCACAGAGTCTGCTTGTCCCTCTCTCTCTGCTCCTCCCCCAGCTCATGTACTCTCTCTCTCAAATAAATGGATAAATAAAATCTTAAAAAAAAAATTAAGATGGTGAAACTGAGGCACAAAGAAATTGAGTAATTTGCCCAAGTCACACAATCAGGAGTGGTAGAGTTGGGAGTTTATTGGGACTCTAGAATCTTTGCTCTTTATCATTTCATGGAACTGCTTTGATGTATCTGCTGTTATCCTTCTTTTTCAAGCTTTAATTACTTAAATTGTGCAATTTTAGGGCCTGCACTTTAGAGATCCTACTCAGAGAAGAACCGTTAGTCTTTAGGCCCTTGGTGTTTCTTCGATTTTTGCTGAATCTTATCTGACTACCCTCCCATCTCATCTCTTTTTCTCTTCTTTTGGTAGTGAGAGGTGGTATAGATCAAGGGTAAATAAAACTAGTGAAGTAGGGAAGCCAGGGGATATTTTAGTTTTGGCTCTTGAAAGAAAAAATGTAAAAAGTTTTTATATATATAATTACTGAAAAAATTAAGTTAAAGATAAATGTCTAAATATCAGAGATATTGCAAAACAAGTAAAATCAGAAACAGAAGCCCAGGACCTTAAATAACCTACTCTTTATAAACTCCAGTCTTTTCTCCCCTGTTCTTAGAGATGAACATTTTAGCAAGTAAATGTTGTATTGTGATCATTCCAGGTTACTGGAAAATTATTTTCATAATCTGTGTGTGTACATAGGTTAGCAGTGTATTTTTCATTCTGAATCACAAAAAGTTTGAGAAATACATAGCATATATAGTAACACATTTATTTATTTATTTTTTTATTTTCTGAGTTCCATACATACTGTCTCTCTTACTGTATACTTTTAGTTCTTTAGATTTGTTAATCTCATTTGATGAGCTTCAGGGTTGTTTTTTTTTTTTTTTGAAGATTTTATTTATTTATTTGACAGAGAGAGATACAGCGAGAGAGGGAACACAAGCAGGGGGAGTGGGAGAGAGAGAAGCAGGCTTCCCGCGGAGCAGGGAGCCCGATGTGGGGCTTGATCCCAGGACCCTGGGATCATGACCTGAGCCGAAGGCAGACGCTTAATGACTGAGCCACCCAGGTGCCCCAAGCTTCAGGGTTTTTTTATATGTTGATGTTCTCCAGAGTTACTTTCTCTCTAGCTCCTCCTCTTTTCTCTTTCATCTCTGGAGGTTCTTAACTTTTTGGGGGGTCATACACCCCTTTGAAAATCTTATAAAACTTAATGGATTCTCTCTAGAAAGTTGCTACCATATATACATTACACAAAATTCTCACAATTTTGGGAGTTTCATAGGTCATCCTCCCCCAAGATCGTTCATGGATTCCAGATTAGAGCCCCACCACCAGATGAACTCCCTGAACAATTTCATTCATTTTTTAATTTTTTTAATTTTTATTTATTTATTTTTTTGGTAAGATTTTTATTTAACAGAGAGAGAGAGAGCACAAGTAGGCAGAGAGGCAGACAGAGGGAGAGGGAGAAGCAGGCTCTCCGCGGAGCAGGGGCCCCGATGCGGGGCTCAATCCCAGGACCCCAGGATTGTGACCTGAGCTGTAGGCAGCTGTTCAACCGACTGAGACACCCAGGAGCCCCAACTTCATTTCTTTTAATTCTTCCAAATACATTGATGATTTCCTAGTCTATATCTTAAGTGTGAGTCTCTCCAGAGCACTAGACCCTGATATCCATTTACTTCCTGGTCATCTGGGTGTCCTGTTGCACTAGTCTACTTTGTTTATGGGCTATTGATTTATTTTTTATTGAAGTATAGTTGACACACAATGTTACATTAGTTTCAGGTATACAACATAGTGATTGGACAAATTTATACATTATGTTATGCTCACCACAAGTGTAGCTACTATCTGAATATATACTCTTTGCTGTACCTTTTATTCTGGTGACTTACTCATTCCATAACTGGAAGTCTGTTCTCTCACTCTGCACTATTCTACTTTGTATTTTAAACTTATGAAACGGTGTGTAGTTCCTTGGAAACATTTTTTTGTTCTTCATCCTTTGACTCCTTGGTCATTAGGCCCTGTTGACTGATTGCTTATTCTTTGAGACATTCTTTCCACCTTAGCTTCTGTGATGTTATGCTCACCTATATTTCTCTTACCTCTGTGACGTCTTCTCTTCCTCCTTCCTAGATTCTTCTTTTACTGCTTATCCTGTAAATGTCTATTTTCCCAGGGTTCTGACCTTAACCCTCTGATATCTGTCACTCTCTGTATATTTTTGGAAAACTTTTACAAATCCCTGGCTTCAATTACTTCCTGAAACTTTGTATATAGCTAAAGTTCACACCTTTATCACCAAATGCCTGTTAGATGTTTCCACTCAGATCAGTGGTTCCTAAATACTTGGGGGATTACATATCCCTTTAAGAATCTGATTAAAGGGGCGCCTGGGTGGCTCAGTCGTTAAGCGTCTGCCTTCGGCTCAGGTCATGATCCCGGGGTCCTGGGATCGAGCCCCGCATCGGGCTCCCTGCTCCGCGGGAAGCCTGCTTCTCCCTCTCCCACTCCCGCTGCTTGTGTTCCCTCTCTCGCTGTATCTCTCTCTGTCAAATAAATAAAAAATCTTTAAAAAAAAAAAAGAATCTGATTAAAGCTATATCCTTCTCCCCAGAGAAGTACATAGGTACACCAAATTTTGCATACCCTTTTGGGGTGTTCGTGCCCCCCACCCAGAACCCCTCCATGGACTCCTTAGAGGTCTGTGGTCTTTTTTTTTTTTTTTTTTTTTCAGATTTTGTATATTTGAGAGAGAGCACAAGTTGGGAGTAGGGGGTGGGGAAGGGGAGAGGAAGAGGGGGAAGCAGACTCCCTGCTGAGCAAGGAGCCCCACTCGGGCCAGGACCTGAGATCATAACCTGAGCCAAAAGCAGATACTTAATCAACTGAGCCACCCAGGTGCCCCAAAACATTTGGATTTAAAATGTTTTAAATTGAGTACTTCTAAGTGCCAGATACTATAATAGGTGCTGAGGGTATAATGTAGAGTTTAAAAAGGTTACATTCCTAATTTATAGTCTAGTTTGTAGTGTTGGTGGGATGAGGGAGAGAGAGAAAACAATGAAAGAATTACACAAATAAATATAAAAATTAGACCTGTGGTAAATTCTAGTAAGGGCAGGTACGTGGTGTTTTGACAGCGTATCATGGTCAGGAAGGTCAAGGATGTAGAATCAACAAGAATATTTGGTGATTGACTAGATGCAGGGGCCACATGAAGAAGAGATAGGTTTCAAGAATGACTAGGTTTCTGATATGAGCAACTGTGTGCATACAGAGAGAAGTCTGATTGTTTTCTAGTTTCGTCATGGTCCACACCATTTTAAGCAGTGGCCACAGGTAATTTTCTTAAACCACATGAGTTTGAGTATGTCATAGATCTTATTATTATTATTTTTAAAGATTTTATTTATTTATTTGACAGAGACACAGCGAGAGAGGGAACACAGCATGGGGAGTGGGAGAGGGAGAAGCAGGCTTCCCGCGGAGCAGGGAGCCCGATGTGGGGCTTGATCCCAGGACCCTGGGATCATGACCTGAGCCGAAGGCAGACGTTTAACGACTGAGCCACCCAGGCGCCCCGTCATATATCTTCTTACAATCCTTTGGATGGCTCTTCTTTTTCTGCAAGATGAATTCCCAACTCTTGATTGCTAGCTGTATTGTATAATACGGTTCCCTTTGCCTTTTTTAGTCCTATAGCTTTGTTCCTCCACAGATCATGGGCATTTTTAATTGTAGCCATATTACAGTAATTGTGCTCCCTGAATTTGTTCCCTCTCTTGTTCCTCTGTCTTTACAGAGGTTGCTTTCTCTTTGAAATGCTTTTCTTTTATACCCATCCTGCCTCTGTTCTTTGATACCTTAGTAATTTCTACTCATTCTTCATTTTCTCTGGGAATTCTTTTTGGACTTCCTTAGTCTGATTTAGCTGCCCTTTGCTTGTGCTTCCATTGTACCCTGGGCAGAGAGCCCATCCTTACTAATAGGATTCTATAGTTTTTGCTTCTTTATTGTTTATTGGTTATATGATAATTTGTTGATAATTGATTGCAAGCTCTTGAGAGTGGGAATGTCTTGTCTTTGTGTTCCAAAATGTATATGTGGTGAATGCTCAGTAAATGTTTGACTTGAGGAATTAAGGAATACTCTCTTCTTTTATATAGTGTGACTTTGTATAAATTGTTCTGTTTAGAATGCCTTCTTTGCTTTGTCAACTTCTAGACATCCTTTATTTAACACCAAGCCTTACTTGATACTTCAGTGACAGTTCCTCCTTCCATTGTGCTTCTATAGTTTTCCTTTTCTTTACCCTGGTAAATATTTGACAGTACAGAGTAGAGATTAAGTGTCCATCAGTAGATGAATGGATAAAGAAGATGTGGTGTATATATGTGTGTCCAAAACACACACAACACATACACACACAGACACACCATGGCATATTACTCAGCTATAAAAAAAGAATGAAATCTTGTAATTTACAATAACATGGGTGGACCCAGAGGGTATAATGCTGAGTGAAATAAGTCAGTCAGAGAAAGACAAATACCAAATGATTTCACTCACACCTGGAATTTAAGAACAAAACAAGCAGGAAAAAAAAGAGACAAAAAATGGACTCTTAATACAGAGAACAAACTGGTGGTTGCCAGAAGGGGGGATGGGTGAAATAGATAAAGGGGATTAAGAGTATATTTGTATTGATGAGCACTGAGAAATGTATAGAATTGTTGAATCATTGTACGCCTGAAACTAATATAGAATTAATATCGTGTGTTAATTATACTTGAATAAAAAAGTAGATGAGTGAATGTATATATATCATGAGTATCATGGAGTTGTAGATTGAATAAATATTTCCTAAGTGTCTGATTCCATTTCACAGGGTAGGTTACTTCTGCATGGTACTAGTCTTACCTGTTGCATTGACTTATACTTCATTATCCTCTAAAGGCAGCCCTATTCCAAATTCTGGATAATTTATTATAGTTCTTTGTTTAGTGACTATGTAGATCCTACCTGCAATGCCTCCTTTTCTCTCTTTGTTAATTTTATTTCTCCTTCATGACCCGGCTCAAAAGTCCACTCCTCTTTTGTAACCTTCCTAGATTACCTAGGTTGTATTTGTTCTACAGTGTTCCTAGAAGGCTTTTTCCAAAGTGCCACCAGCAGTATTGCAATGTGATCATCCGGTCTTTTTACCTAGAACTTGAGCTTCATAAAGGGACTTAATTTTATCCATTCCTTAACCGTGGTTCATTGCCTAGTTGGTGCTTAACAAATACTTATTGAACTGATTGTATCCTTATTTATTTTATTTGTGTTTAGATAACTCAGAGAATGTTGGGTGGAACTAGTCTTGGGATGAAAAATACTGTCCCTGTATAATCTCTACAATATATGGTCTCTATATAGGTAATTTGGATAATGCACTGCATTCAGGTTGCTTGAGTAACCTTTATATTTTCTATTTCAGTACAGCTTTCTCCTCTCCTTTAACAGGTGTTCCCTGCCCTCCAGTGGTTAGATCATGGTTAACATTTTTAGTCAAGGTAAAGGTTTTTAAATCTTTTTATGGTGTTTCTTTTTAAGTCATATTTAAAATCCCATAGGTTAATTTTCAGATTAAACAGTGCTGCCCCCCCCCCCCATTTTTCCCTTATGTCTGATATGCCTGAAGCCTAGCTTAATCTAAGTGTAGCTTGACCTGCCTCTTCTTTTGCCACAGTGAGCTACCATGTGTCCCACAGTTTTTAAGTATGCAGTGATTAGTTGGGAGATTCACTCATTCTGACCTTGGTTCTTGGTTTCACTACATTGTTCTCACATAGCCCTATCAAGTTTCTAAGATTTTGCTACAGTGCAAAAGCTATCATCTTGTTTTCAGAAACCTGCCTTCCCCCTTTCTCCCCAGCACACACTTAAAGTAGCTTGCTAATTATGTGGCTCTTCCTTAGACTGGATTGGGATATCTTCTGTAGTCTGGTTTGGGGTATCTCCTGGCTAACATCCTTTTCTCCTGTATTGTTATTGATGAGGAGAGGCTGACTCTTGATTTCTTGGCAAGGTGACTTATACACTGTCCTATGCCTTTTGTGTGTTATTTTTTTTCAGAAACCAAATCTTAGTTATCTGGGGAGCCTTGCTTATATATATGGCTAGCCGTTATTTCTAAATACCTGCTGCAAAGTTTTGTTTTGTTTTGTTTTCTTTTCGTAAAGATTTTATTTATTTGACAGAGAGAGAGAGAGCACGCACAAGCAGGGGGAGTGGCAGAAGGAGAGGGAGAAGCAGCCGTCCCACTGAGCAGGGAGCCCAACGGGGCTCTATCCCAGAACCCTGGGATCATGACCTGAGCCAAAGGCAGATGATTAACCACTGAGCCACCCAGGCGCCCAGCTGCTGCAAAGTTTTCAATGGTATATCATGAAATAAGGACAATGTAGTGAATTTTTCATCTATCTAAATGTATTCAAAATAAAAGACTATTACTATTACTCGTTATGAGATGTGTTCTCCCTAGATTTTTGGTCTTAAAATATCCATTATTATTTTTAAAAGATTTATTTATTTGAGAGAGAGTGCGAGTGAGCTGGGTGGGGGGGCAGAGGGAGAGAGCGACAACAGACTCCCCACTGAGCAGGGGGCCTGACATGGGGCTCGATCCCAGGAACCTGAGATTATGACCTGAGCCGAAATTAAGAGTTGGATGCTTAACTGATTGAGCCACCCAGGAGCCCCTAAAATATCTGTCATTTTAAGAAAGAATGGTAATAGTAGGTGGCACACTTTGTAATATAAAAATTTGTTTTGTTTTCTTTTCTTTGGTTCTTGGTTTCACTACATTGTTCTCACATAGCCCTATCAAGTTTCTAAGATTTTGCTACAGTGCAAAAGCTATCATCTTGTTTTCAGAAACCTGCCTTATGATGGTCAACTAAATTTTACTGATCTATAATATAATGTCCAGTAGTTTAGGAACTGCTGTGTTGACTGTCACTCATTTTCATGAAGCATTGTGGTACTTCATGTAAAGTAAGCATGACTTCTTTCATATGCATTTGCGGACAATTTCTCTGTGTATTTTTCTGTTATAGGCTTCTTGATTTTTGCCTGATTCTAGCCTTGAAGGTTACTTGAATATCTCCCAGTCCTCTTCTTTGGCCAGTAGTTCTACTTTCTGTTTTTATACGTTCTCACCTGTGTTTTAAATCTCTGTGCAGCTCTAGGCTTAGTTAGGTAGATTTCGTTTTCTTTTTTTTTTAAAAGATTTTATTTATTAGAAAGAGAGAAAGCACAAGCAGCAGGAGTGGCAGGCAGAGGGAGAAGCAGGCTCCTCGCCGAGCAAGGAGCCTGATGTGGGACTCGATCCCAGCACCCTGGGATCATGACCTGAGCTGAAGGCCGACGCTTAACAGACTGAGCCACCCAGGCGTCCCAGTTAGGTAAATTTCTTCCTGTTTTTTCTTTTATGCTTTTCCAGATAAGCTGTTTCTT
Organism: Neomonachus schauinslandi; assembly: GCF_002201575.2. NCBI lineage: Eukaryota > Metazoa > Chordata > Mammalia > Carnivora > Phocidae > Neomonachus > Neomonachus schauinslandi. Next base: position 82,550,540 of record NC_058411.1, read on the forward strand.
TTAAGGACTCAGTAGTACATTGACAACTTTCATTGTTTATGTTTCTTTTAGACCTGTTCTTTTTTATTTTGTAATTCATCTGAAACTAGCTTTTAAAACTTCATTTATGTTACTGATTTCTGACATTTTTTTTGAGGTCTTAGTAAAACAAACAGAAAACAAACCGTTACTAAGGTATCCTTTAATTCTGAAGATATTTACTGATTTTTTCTTGTAGATGAGTATATGCAGATGGCAGTCTTCATTACAACTTGTTGCTTTTATTACCAGATGGTAAATTATAGAATCATAATATTTCTTACAACGCAAAGTATCTGTTTGCCTTTGTTGATTTTCTAAGTAATACTCAGTTGAAAGTCATTCAGGCAAAAAGCAGTCAATAAGTAATTAGACTTTCCTAGGAAAATATTCTTCTCTCTTCAAGTATCTGTCAATAATATTTATCCATTTCTCTAAGGAGAAATAATTTGTGATGAGAGTCAGTGGTACTAGTTTTTTCTAATTAAAACTGCACCTCTTTGGAAAACATTGGTCAAAGCAGAATGCTTATTTGCATTTGTAATGTGAGTGTGGTTAAATGTATAATGATCCTGTTTTCCAAATCCCAACTTGTTGACAGTAAATCAGTATTTGATATTTGGACTTGCCTGGAAAACTGGGACCTATGGTTTCATAATCATTTATTCTATAGATAGTTATGTATTTGCTCTGTTCCAGACATGTGGTAGGCACTGGGATAGAGTGGAGCTAACAGTCTAGTGGGTAAGACATTAATTAATACATAGTTTTAAAAATAGAGTTGTGGGGGCATCTGAGTGGCTCAGTCAGTTAAGCAGCTGCCTTTGGCTCAGGTCATGATCCTGGGGTCTGGGGATCCAGCCTCACATCAGGCTCCCTGCTCCATGGGGAGCCTGCTTCTCTCTCTCTCTCCCCTGCCCCTCACTGATTCTCTTTCTCTCTCTTTCTCAAATAAATAAAATCTTAAATAAAAATAGAGTTGTGGTAGGTGTTATAAAGGAATACAGGGCATTATGAGAGCATATTATGAGGAGACCTCATCTGATCCTTGGGGGTTAAGAAATGTTTCTTGAGGAAGTGACATAAGCTTACGCATGAAGGGTGGGTGAATAGCAGTTAGGTTTGAGGCATCTGGGAAGATCTTAGCAAAGGGTAAGGAACATGATTATGTGGGCTTGAGATAGGAGGCAGCAAGAGAGAATGATATTTCTTAATGAACATTGTTAACATTCTGTCACATTTATGTCCTCTTTTTCCATCTTCACCTCGCAACATTTTTTAAAACATGCTTTTAATCATATTACTATGCTTGTTAAGAAACTTGTAGAGCTCTGGGCGCCTGGGTGGCTCAGTTGGTTAGGCGACTGCCTTCGGCTTGGGTCATGATCCTGGAGTCCCGGGATCGAGTCCCGCGTCGGGCTTCCTGCTCAGTGGGGAGTCTGCTTCTCCCTCTGACCCTCCCCTCCTCATGCTCTCTCTATCTCATTCTCTCTCTCAAATAAATAAATAAAATCTTTAAAAAAAAAAACAAGAAAACTTAAAAAAAAAAAACAAGCTCCTCTTTGAGTAGATTTTTGGCTTCATGAAGGTAGGACTTTTTGCCACTTTTAATTCCTTAGTTCATGTTTTACATATTGGAGCTAGTCATACTTTGCCCCTAGATAGGGGTTTAGTTGCAGTACTAAATGGTAGGCAAGAATGGCGTTGTGTATAAGCTAGTATGATTCCCTCTTTTTTTCCTGCTGCCTAGCACACAAGTTTATTGCTAGTGAAGGAGTTGGTTTTTTGTTTTTTTTTTTTTTTTGGTAAAAAGCCTGTTTTGTAACCTAGTCTGTATGTAGCTCTTATTCTAAGAATGGTTTTTATTGTGTTGACTTAAGAATACTGTAAATAAGGCCATAACCCCGGGGATTTTGGGGGGGGTGTGGTGATGGCTTTGTCTAAAGATTTAAGATGATGAAGACCAAAGATTTTAGTCACTTGAGAGAGGTATGTCACTACTGTAGATATTGGAACTGAGTAGGTGGGATCTGAGTAGATTGGATAAGGAATATAGTTTGTTTTGTTGGTGGATTCTGTTAAGTTGTGCCAACTTTCAGAATTCTAGTGTAGACATCTGAACAGTGAAAGAAGTGCCAGTCTTTGCCCTATCTTCAGCACATACAAGGCATTCAAATATTTGAATAGGAAAAAGTGTGCATGTAAGTGGAATAGGGCCTATGTGTTTATAGAGCAATGTTGGATCAAAATTGTGTTTATATTCCATGCATTCTCTATCCCTACCTCTCTCTCTCTCTCTCTCTTTTTTTTTTTTAATTTTATTTATTTATTTGACAGAGAGTGACACAGCAAGAGAGGGAACACAACTGGGGGAGAGGGAGAAGAAGGCTTCCTGCTGAGCAGGGAGCCCGATGCAGGGCTCTATCCCAGGACCTGGGTTCATGACCTGAGCCGAAGGCAGACGCTTAATGACTGAACCACGCAGGCACCCCTCACATTTCTTAGATTTAGTAAAATATCTTTGAAAGCTCAAACAAGGGAAACCAAGGGAAAGATTTTTATGTTAGGCTGATGAGCAGGGGTTAGCTGTGTTAACTGCAATGAGAGAATTTTTTTCTTTTTTTTTAAGATTAAGAGAGTGAGAGTGCTTGCACGCATGAGCAGGGGGAGGAGCAGAGGGAGAGGGAAATAATCTCCAAGCGACTCTACGCTGAACCAGAGCCCTACTTGGGCTCCATCCCAGGACCCTGAGATCATGACCTGAGCTGAAACCAGGAGTCGGATACCTAACGGACTGAGGCATCGAGCGCCCCTGAAATGAGAGAATTCTAATAGCTAGGTGAAATGCAGGAGTGTCAGCTTTAGCAGTTAGCTTGGCATTTTAAAAACTTGGGTTATATAAGGATGCCTTTTATTTATTTTTAAAATATTTTAGAGAGAGAAAGCAAGATGGTGGAGGGGCCGAGGGAGGGAGAGAGAGAATCTCAAGCAGACTCTGTGTTGAACACAGAGCCAGATGAGGGGCTCAAACTCACCATCCTGAGATCATGACTTGAGTGGAAATCAAGAGTCCCACACTTAACCAGCTGTGCCACCCAGGTGCCCCTGGTGATGGTTCTAAAAGATCTGGCATTTCATATTTGCTTGGTGTAGGGTAAGAGTAGCAAAAGAAATTCTCCACTCTCCCTGTCCTCCAAGGTGTCCTCTGAGATTCTCCAATGAGAGATTTTATGTTAACTTGTCTCGTTTGGGATGCAGCTACCACTAGGTATGGTTGTTAACCAGTCATCAGTCATTTACATCTTAGAATCAGATGCTTTAATGCTAGGTCAACACATTTCTGCTTTTAATTTTGTATGAGGAAACCTTAGACCCTTGAGAGGAAAGCATTCTTGGAAGAGGTGGGAGATTTTGACAAGGCAGGAAAAGAGGTTTTTGGGGTCAGGGAAGAGGAGGAAGGTGTTAAACTGGTGTTTTGGGGCACCTGGGTGGCTCAGTCGGTTGGGCATCTGCCTTTGGCTCAGGTCATGATCCCAGGGTCCTGGGATCGAGTCCCACATCCGGCTCCCTGCTCAGTGGGGGCCTGCTTCTCCCTCTCCTCCCTGCTTGTGCTCTCTCTCGCTCTCTCTGTCACTGTCTGTCCCTCTCTTTCGCAAATAAATAAAACCTTAAAAAAAAAAAAGAAACTGGTGTTTTTCAGTTTTGCCTAGGATTTTGGGTATTATTCATTTGTTGCACTTGTGATGCTCTTGTTGACAGTGCCTGCATGGGGGTTTCAGAGCAACTTCAGAAGTCTAATCTTTAGCCTAACATTTTCCAGTCCATACTAATTCCAGCAGTTTCTTACCGTGGTGTGGCAGAGGAAGAGCAGAATGAAGGGAAATAAGACCCTTCTTCCTAATATCCGGTCCAGCTCTGGTCAATTCTGTTGGATAGGGCACCTGGGTGGCTCAGTCGGTTAAGCGACTGCCTTCCGCTCAGGTCATGATCCCAGGGTTCTGGGATCGAGCCCCGCATCTGGCTCCCTGCTCTGCGGGGAGCCTGCTTCTCCCTCTCCCACTCCCCCTGCTTGTGTTCACTCTCTCGCTGTGTCTCTCTCTGTCAAATAAATAAATAAGATCATAAAAAAAAAATTCTGTTGGATAAGCCTCTTCCTCTTGGTTCCTTTCTTTCAACCCCCTCATTCTCCTTCTTCATAGTGTTTTGTATTAGGTCACCTAGCAAATAATACTTCTTAGTACTTGCTAATTCTTGTAAGAGTGAAAGAATACAGTTTGGAAACATGGACCACAATTTCTACTCTTTCTATTTTGCCTCTTCTTTCTCATTTTAAACAACTCTCCCTTTTTACTACTTGAGTGTTAGCAGCTCAGAAGAAGGAGCAACTGGTAAGGGGTAGGGAAGAAGAATAATTTTTGATGTTTGGTTGGGAGAAATACTGTTCGTTAACTTGTTCAGCGACTGCCTGACATAATATTCAGCAATTTTTTCTTTGCGCTTCATAGCTTAAATATCTTGAACAAACAAAAATTGAAAACACAGGATCAAGGCATTAAAGCTTAGCTAATACTTCGTCGTGCAAAAAATTCTTGTTTCCACGGTTTACTGTCCTATTAGGACATCTTTCATCTTTGTCAGGCAAATTAGTGGCAACTCTTCTTCCCTTCCTAATTGGTAGTGGAGTTTTCGGTCTCCTTCCTACTTTCGTAGTGTTCTTCGGTCGTGGATGTTGCAGACTCGACCACCCGTCTCTCAAAGTCTTCTCTTCAAGGTTTCCCGACGGTCTGGCACTATCCAAACCTACAGCACCTTGGGGAGAAGATCTCGGATTCATTTGACGAGCTGGTGAAGCCCCCGGGGCTGTGGAGCCAGATGTGGGTGGGACTGGGTGCGGCAGGGGCGGGGGCTTGCCGCTGAGAAGCCCGAGGGAAACGGTGGAGGGCACAGCTGAGAAAGCCTGCGGGCAAAGATTTCACAGTTTTCACGAAGCCTTCGTGTGCGAGGCTGAGGGAATTGGGGTGCCTTCTTCCTCCCTCGCCGTTCTTGATTCTGGAAGCTTCATTAGGCTTTTACCGGTTTCTTGGACCCGGAAAAGCAGCGGCTTGAGCTCCAGGGGCGGGTCCCAAGGGTCTTGTCGCTGCTCCGGGGCCGTTTGGCCTCCTGATGTTGGGGGAGGGGCGAGGGAGGTGCTGCTCGCGCCTCCTTTTGCGCTTGCGCGGCGGACTCTGAGCGGGTAGGAGCGCGTGCGCGGTGACGTGGACGTCCGGTGCGCGCGCAGGCTCTTCAGCTGGAGCGGACACACGGTGTGCGAACCGAACAGAATAACCCGCCCCCAGCGGGATGTGAAGGACTCCGGGTGAGGCCGACCACGCCCCGCACGGTAACTCTCGGGCCTGGGTGGAGGGCGTCGCTTTAGTACTGGCCCGATTAGAGTTTTTTGAGAGTTTGAAGTGCTTGTGGATTTGAACAGCGTGAGAAGCGTTCTGCTGTGCGATCTTCGCACGCCCCAGCCAGGTCGGGCCTTGCGCGGGGCTGCCTTTGGCGCGCGCCTGTGGCCCCCTGAGCGAGGCTGCGCATGTCACCTCGCGCGCGTCCCCGGCCTCGCTTCCGCGTCGCGCAGCGAACTAACTGGGAACATCGACGCCAGAGGGAGAAGCCACGAGGCGGGCGGGGTGAGAAGCGCCCTTGGCGCGGCCCTGCCCTCGCGTGCGTGGGGTGCCGCACCGCGTGGTACGATCCGCGTGATGACTTTCAGCGCGGCCCGGGGCTTTAGGTCGAGAGCTGTGCTTGTGCGCTTTGCATTTTAGAGCTCAGGTCTCGGGGTTCCAAAACTCTGAGGGAAACGGTGCTGACGTCGCTTTTTAAGGAGCTATGTGTAGCATTTTGACACCTGTGTAAACGTCTCATTTAGCATGTAATTTCCGGGCAAGTTGTTTGAGGCACGACCGTGTGTGAGTTTAATAAAGGAGGGCGAGGAAGTGAGCCGTACAGGAGTGGGAACTTGGTAAACAAAGGACCGGTGGCTAGTAAGTGCAGAAATGAGGGCGGGGAAAACAGGTGGGAAGAGCAGGTGTTATTTTCTTTTTCCCTCTGTGGGCAGCCTTTGGATAGTTTTCTGTTTATGAGGTTTCCGTCGTCTGTTAAATTGTCAAGTAGGTCTCTGCCCTCAGTGGTAGGTGCGTCTGGGATATAACTAAATCTATTCGAACACCAGTAACCAGAGTTGAGGGATCTATGTGCGAAGAGTATGGAGAAGTTAGATCGTTTCAGACTGGGTTGAGAGCGGAAAGTGGTAATGTCTTCCTGTGAAGATTTTTGCTTTGCTTTTGGAACCCTGGGGATGCCTCCTCCTGGGGAGGGTGCAAACCGGGAGGGGTGAGTGAGGTCTTAAAGGAGGGGTGACTGATGGCAGAACAACGTGAGTGACCAAAGTACAGCTTTCTCTGAGAGAAGACCACCCTCAGGGTTCGCGTCGCCGGAGCAGACACGTGGATCAAGAGAACTCTCGAGCCCACCCGCGCACCCCCGGTGGGTGTTGTGAAGGTTCTCAGGCTTCTGCGGCGTAATAGCTGGCAAATACTGCCTGCTCTCCCTCTTCTTTTTGGGCACGACGCCGCGGCTAGGCTGCAGGGAAAGTGCCTGGAGGCGGCGTGACGACTGCTGGGAAGGGGGCTGGCCGGAGAGGGCCGGGTGGCCAGGTCTGTAGTCTCCACGGTAACAGAATGCGACTGGATCCCGCCGAGCGTTCGGCAGGTTCCGGCCGACGGCACGTGATCTGTCGGGACTTCTTTTCTCCGGAAGAGCTTTCCTTGCGGCATTTTTTCACGTGGTTGTCGGCCAGCTAGCCTCTGCAGTTAAAAAGCGGTGATTTTGGGCCCTTGATAGTCGACGGCGACTGCTCTTCCCGGGGATTAGCAGGAACTAGTAGGAGGCCTTTTCACTTACAAGGATATGGGATCATGCTGGTGCTTCTTGCTTCCGAATGGTTATGTTTGCAGCGGTTGTGTGCGTAGAGTGGGTTGAGTTCACCTAACAAAAAACACATGCTTAGGACTTCAGGAAATTCAGTGCCCTGGGTACTTTGCCATACTTATTCTGGGGTAGAGTGGCTGTTTGGTTACTGTCCGTTTCTGCCATAAAAGTTAGTTCTTCAAATTTTGCTTGTGCAACTGCTGGGACCTGAGAGCTTGATTACCTCAAGTTGTAGTTAAGGGATCATTCCTAAGAATAGAAAATGCTCCTGGAGTTAGTATTAACTAGTGATATCTGGGAAGAGAAGGGATGGGGCTTAGTATCTTAGGCAAATTCAGTTCTGTGCCTTAAAACCTAACGTATTTCAGGTAGTATTTTGAGATTTACTTTACAGGATTGTGGTGATTATAAAATGATCAGGATGTTGTCTGGTCTAAAGTAAGTGCTTACTACTAGCATGTATCACTTAATTATGAAAATCAACCAAATGCTTAAGAATTGGGTGTTTGGATATTTTACTGTTTTTGCCGCCATTTGCTGTCATGTTTTCTGATTATATCCACATTCTGTTTTTCTTTCTTTCTTTTTTTTTAAATATTTTTAATTAATTTACTTAATTGACAGCGCACACAAGCAGGGGGAGGGGCAGAGGGAGAGGGAGCCCTGACGCGGGGCTCGATCCCAGAACTGGGATCATGACCTGAGCCGAAGGCAGACGCTTAACTAAGGCTGAGCCACCCAGGTGCCCCCCAAATTCTGTTTTTCTTTAAGATTTTTTGAATTTCTGGGCCCATTGTATATTGGTAAATACCGACACTCGAATGAACCCATTCTCTTAAAATTTGTGTTTCAGAAACTTAATTTAACTTAAACCATATTTTTGTAGTGAGTGTTTATTTTTTGTAGCGAATGGTTATATTAAGGAACAAACTAACATCTTGGTGCCTACCATACCGTAATGCATTTGTGATATGAAGGGTTACCGTTATTTTTAGCAACGTTGGAAACATTCAGAATAGGTTGATCAGCATATGAATATTTTGTGTTTTTATTTATTTATTTTTAAAAAGATTTTATTTATTTGACAGAGACATAGCGAGAGAGGGAACACAAGCAGGGGGAGTGGGAGAGGGAGAAGGAGGCTTCCCGAGGAGCAGGGAGCCCGATGCGGGGCTCAATTCCAGGACCCTGGGATCATGATCTAAGCCTAAGGCAGAAGCTTAACGACTGAGCCACCCAGGCGCCCCGTATTTTGTGTTTTTAAAGTAGTTATTTTGATTGGGCGCTTTTTCGGAGGGGGAAGTTGGGGGGGCAGGGAGCAGTACATGAATCATTGAATTAGGTAACTACCTAGTAAACTAACTAGTGTATTTTGTAAGTTGTATGAGGGTCATGGCTTTAGTAGTTAAACATTTCCCAAAGAGGTCATTGGTGAAAAGACATTTGGAATAGGGACTCTGAAATTGTAACAATTTATGGCACTTGCCACATTATTTATCTGAAAACAACATTCTCTCTCAAAGCCTGTGTGTGTGTGTGTGTGTGTGTGTTCTGATGGGATTTTTTTGGAATGTGAATTATTTACCATCCACTAGGAAGCTTACTTCCTTGGCTCATTATTATAGTTATATAGATAAATGCTTGATACTGAAAAGCTGAACTGAGATTTTAAAAATTTTAAGCTGTAATTACCAAAACTGTGGTCTTCCTTAAAGCTTTTAGAGAGCCAAATACAAGGTATTTTTAGAATCTTGCTGGGAATAGATTTATTTCTTCATGAGTAACCTAACCCTTCCTAAAGTACATTGGATTTTTTGCGGTTGGTTAAAGCCTTTGACTTCCGAGTGTTGTGTGTCTGAAGTAGCTAAATATACTGAATTGACTATCCTCTTATTGTAAGATCCTATATAGATCCCAGAAGTGTAGACATGCTTATAGTAGACTCTGTGCTTAAAGATTATGGAATAAGAATTCAATTTCTTGTTTCTATACTAGTAGCAGTATATAGTTCAAGAAGTAGAGATTGTTTTGGTCATAAGTTAGGTTTTTGGTTTTAAGCATTTTCATCAACTCAGGGAATAGTTTAGAGGAGTTTTTTGAAAAAGACCTTACACATATCATAAGTCTGAAAGTTCTTTTTCCTGTCTTAATACACATATTTACATTGTTTTTTATATTATATTTCTTATCTGTGCAGAGTTCAAATAGAGCAGGCTGACTTTTCTGCACTTAATTTTTTTGTTTAAGCAAAAAGAAAAATTTGAAATATGTATGTATGAAGTTAGCATAAAATTTACTCAGTGCGTTCTGTAACACTAAATGGGATTTCTGTCAGTTGAATCTTTGACATTTCATAGTTTTTTTTTTAAAGATTTTATTTATTTGAGAGAGAGAGAATGAGAGAGAGAGAGAGCACATGAGAGGTGGGAGGGTCAGAGGGAGAAGCAGACTCCCTGCTGAGCAGGGAGCCCGATGCGGGACTCGATCCCGGGACTCCAGGATCACGACCTGAGCCGAAGGCAGTCGCTTAACCAACTGAGCCACCCAGGCGCCCCGACATTTCATAGATTTTTAAGAGTGCTTCTTATTTAGGAGGGGGTGGTGCAGAGGGAGAGGGAGAATCTTAGGCAGGCTCCATGTCCAGCAGGGAGCCTGTTGGGCTGTGTCTCACAAACCTGAGATCCTGACCTGAGCTGAAATCAAGAGTCAGACGCTTAAGGGACTGAGCCACCCAGGTTCCTCTTAAGAGTGCTTTTTTTTTTTTTTTTAAAGATTTTATTTATTTATTTGAGAGAGAGAGAATGAGAGACAGAGAGCATGAGAGGGAGGAGGGTCAGAGGGAGAAGCAGACTTCCTGCTGAGCAGGGAGCCCGATGGGGGACTCGATCCCAGGACTCCAGGATCATGACCTGAGCCGAAGGCAGTCGCTTAACCAACTGAGCCACCCAGGCGCCCCTTAAGAGTGCTTTTTAAAGCATTGGTTAAAACTTCTTTGCTCTGTAGTTTTACCTGTAATCTGAAAATCAAGATTTTAATATTATAGAAGATAATGTTTAAGAAATTTTGAACCCTTTAATGTATTCATTGGTTTGGAATATCTAAAATTTTTTTCAGGTAGTTCTTTGCCACCTTGGTTATATTTAAATGTACTTTTTTTTTTTTTTTTTAAAGATTTTATTTATCTACTCATGGGGGGGGAGGCAGAGGGACAAGCAGGCTCCCCGCTGAGCAGGGGGCCTTTTAGGGACTTGATCCCAGGATCCCGGGATCATGACCGGAGCAGAAGGCAGATGCTTAACCACCTGAGCCACCAAGGTGCCCTATTTAAATATACTTAAAAAGAATATTTTACGTAATTGCTTGCAAAAATAGTTGGTGGTTTGTGAGAAAAACTTTGAACTTCATGAACTAAGTACAGGATTTTGTGTTCTTTTAGTTATATGCCATTGTAGAGGTATTAGTTTTTGTGAACTCTCTAAGCTTTACTGTTTATTTTTACAGTTACCTTAATTTTGATTTTTTTTTAAGATTTTATTTATTTATTTGAGAGAGAAAGAGAGCAAGCGAGGGAGAGAGCACAAGCAGAGGGGAGCGGCAGGCAGAGGGAGAGGGAGAAGCAGGCTCCCCACTGAGCAGGGAGCCCGGAATGGGGCTTGATCCCAGGACCAAACCCCTGAGCGGAGGGTAGATGCTTAACACACTGAGCCACCCAAGCGCCCCTTAATTTTGATTTCTTAGTCTGTTTAAATTTTGCTTTATCAATCTCTGATAGGTGTTGCCTAAACTTGTTAGTTTTAGGAAACAATAAGCTTAATTGCCTTAAGCCTGAAGCAGCTTTTGAAAAGAATCACCCTAAATTTTATCTCTTAAAAGTAAGCTCCAAATCGGAGAAGAGATTTTTTTTTTTTCATCTTTCCTGGGTATTATTGCTTTAGTGTAAGAAAGTAGATTTCTATTTTAATGTCTAGCCATAACAGGAAACACTAGCTAACCTTTTTTGAAGTCTTGACTTTTAAAATATCTTTTATCCTCAGGCTAATTGTGAATATTTTAAGTTTTGGAGCTTTTTTTGGTCATGTGGTCAGTTCTTTAAAAGGAGGTATGGTTCAGATCATATGATTTTGCTGCTTGTCAGTAGCTCTGATGAAAGATAAAATTAGACTTTTTAATTAAAATGAGAACCAATAAAAGATGGATTTGATTAATCAAAATTACTGACCCACTTAAACAGGAGTAGTGATGTAGCATCTTCCTTTTTGTGTAAAAGCTAATTGGAGATAACTTTATATCTTGTAGAATATTTAGGTAATTGAGCACATCAGTTGAATATAATAACCTGAGATTTCTTTATAACTTTTTATTGAGATATAAATCACATAACATAAAATTTACCATTTTTAAGAGTACACTTCACTGGTTTTTAGTTCCTGAACATTTCTGTCACCCCCAAAAGAAACCTCATCCATACCGTTAGCAGTCGTCCCAGTTATCCCTTTCTCCTCTTGGCAACCACTAATCTGCTTCCTGTCTCTACAGATTTACTTATTTTGGACATTACATATAAATGAAATCATACAATGTATGTGGGATTTTTCATTATAACTTTAAAAAATTAACCAATTTTAACCCTTTTTTGAATAGGTTGTATGTTCACAAGGTAAAAAATTTAGAACGTGTTTTCCCATTCTCCCAGTTTTCCCTCGATACAGCCAACACTACTAGTTCTTTTCCTATCTTTATAAATAGTCTAGGGGCGCCTGGGTAGCTCAGTTGGTTAAGCGGCTGCCTTCTGCTCAGGTCATGCTCCCGGGGTCCTGGGATCGAGTCCTGCATCAGGCTCCCTGCTCAGCGGAGAGCCTGCTTCTCCCTCTCCCTCTGCCTGCCTCTCTGCCTACTTGTGCTCTCTATCTCTCTGTCAAATAAATAAATAAAATCTTTAAAAATATATTTGTATATAAATAGTTTATATATGTTAGGCAAATACATATTTATTTCTTTCTTTGGCTTTTTGTTTTTAACTTTATAAAGAAGTGTAGGGTAATCTATCACCCTTTGGAACATTTTGCCTTTGATATATCTTGTAAAGTATGAGTCCATAAAATTTATACATTCTCTATTTTAGCTGTAGAATATTCCATTCTATGGATGTAGCACCATTTATTTAACCAGTCTTTCTTGATGGATTCTCCCACACCCCCAAAGTCTTTTGCTGTTGTACAGGGAAATACAGGGAAGAATCTTTTATGCATCACTTATCATGGATGTGTGTCTGTGCGTGCATGTACATATTTAAGATAAGGTCTTAGAAGAACTGATGTTTCATAGGGTATATGCATTTGTACTTTTGATGTTTTCATGTTGCCCTCTGTCATAGAGATTCTGTTGTTTTATAGTCTCAGCATCTTGTTAGATGAGAATGCTGGTTGACTTAAAACCTTTCCAACACCTCTACCAAGTTTCGATTTTTGCCAGTGTGGTAGGGCGAAAGACAGTGTCAAGATGGTTTTATTTTGCATTTTTCTTATTCTGACATTATGTACATTTTCATAAGTGTTTGCTTTTCCTATCTTTTATCCATTTTTTGATACAGTACAGTACTGCAAATATGTTTTCTTTTTTAGGGTTTTTTTAGTTTTTCTTTACTGTAGGAGTACAGTATATCATACATATAGCATACAAAATATATTAATCAGCTGTTTATATTATGGTAAGTCTTCCATCAGCAGTAGACTATTAGTAATTAAGTTGTTGAGGAGTCAAAAGTTACATGTGGATTTTTACCATGTGTGCAGGGAGGGGAGGTCGATGGTCCTAATAACCCCTGAGTTGTTCAGGGGTCAACTGCAATTAGATTAAAATGAAATATTTATTTATTTACTTATTTATTTATGGGAAAGAATGCAGGGGGAGGAGCAGAGGGAGAGAGAGAATCCCAAGCAATCTGACTCGGAGCTCGATCTCATGACCCTGAGATCATGACCTGAGCTGAAATCAAGAGTCGGCTGCTTAACTGACTGAGCCACCCAGATTCCATTCTAAAATGAATTTTAAAATATATTAAATATTCTGGAGTGAATATCCTTACAGTGATGAGAGAAAGGTAGAAGCAAAGTCTTCAAAGAATTGAGGAATATATTTTGGGGATAACATAATCATTGTATTTATAACAAAACAAACATTCACTTGATTAAAAGGGTTTTGTTTTTTGTTGCAGGCTGGGAAGGCCACTGTGACTATGTGGTAACTACAGTTATCTTACGACGGAGTTTCCCACTGGAATCATGGAGGAGAAACAGCAGATTATATTGGCTAATCAAGATGGTGGAACAATGGCAGGAGCAGCACCTACCTTTTTTGTCATCCTCAAACAGCCAGGAAATGGCAAAACTGATCAAGGAATTTTGGTTACTAATCGGGATGCCTGTGCTTTGGCTAGCAGTGTGTCATCACCAGGAAAATCTAAAGGGAAGATTTGTCTTCCAGCTGATTGTACTGTGGGAGGAATCACTGTCACCCTGGATAACAATAGTATGTGGAATGAATTCTATCATCGAAGCACAGAGATGATTCTGACCAAGCAGGGAAGACGCATGTTTCCATATTGTCGTTACTGGATAACAGGTTTAGATTCAAATATGAAGTATATCCTTGTCATGGATATATCTCCTGTGGATAACCATCGTTATAAGTGGAATGGGCGCTGGTGGGAACCAAGTGGGAAGGCTGAGCCCCATGTTTTGGGGAGGGTTTTTATTCATCCAGAATCTCCTTCCACAGGTCATTATTGGATGCATCAACCAGTTTCTTTCTATAAACTCAAACTTACCAACAATACACTGGACCAAGAAGGGCACATCATCTTGCACTCTATGCATCGGTACCTGCCGAGGCTTCATTTGGTGCCTGCAGAAAAGGCTACTGAGGTGATACAGTTAAATGGCCCTGGTGTCCACACTTTTACCTTTCCACAGACTGAATTCTTTGCAGTAACAGCTTACCAGAACATTCAGATTACCCAGCTGAAAATAGATTATAATCCATTTGCTAAGGGCTTCCGGGATGATGGGCTGAATAGTAAGCCCCAAAGAGATGGAAAGCAAAAGAACAGCTCTGACCAGGAAGGGAATAGTGTTCCCAGTTCTCCTGGTCAGCGGGTCCGTCTTACAGAAGGTGAGGGGTCAGAGATACAGCTAACTGATTCAGATCCTTTATCGAGGGGTCATGAAACATCAGGCAAGTGTTTGGAGAAGCCTTCTCTCAGTATAAAACGGGACTTTCTTGGTTTCATGGATATTGATTCAGCCCTTGGTGAAGTTCCTCAATTGAAACAAGAGGTTTCTGAAAGGTAGGTAATAGCCTTTCTGTTCTTAGAGATAAAAGGAAATACTGGATTTAATATATTGGTTGTGTGGACTACTGACTTGAAATACTGATAAATGTAAGCCACTATCAACTATACCACAGTTCCTTTTACATTTTGTGAAGTGACGGTTTATTTTTTTGTAATAAATATGAGTTGGGTTTGGGATTTAGAATTAGAGGCAAAAATAGATGGTTTTTCAGAATGGGGACCTTTTGTTCATTTAGATTTAGAGTTTTAGAGTTTTTAGGTTTAGGATTTTGTTGATAATGCATGACTGTTCCTTGGTAATATATAGAGAGAACTCTTGATTAATTGGGGAAGGGAAAAGAAAATACTTTCAAATCATAACTGGAACAAATGAGGCACAGAAGGGATTCAAAGTGAACTTATTTGTATCTGTTTAACAATTTAATGCCCTGTGGACAGCTAATATCCAGAAGTTGACTAAAAAATAAGCTGAAAATTCTTACATGTTAAAATAGCATGATGTGTTGTTGTCTTATTTATTTGAACTCGCATTACTTATTTTTTAATCAAAGATTTTTTTTAGAGAAGTTTTAGGTTCACAGCAAAATTGAGAGGAAGGTGGGGCGCCTGGGTGGCTCAGTCATTAAGTGTCTGCCTTCGGCTCAGGTCATGATCCCAGAGTCCTGGGATCGAGCCCCCGCATCGGGCTCCCTGCTGGGCGGGAAGCCTGCTTCTCCCTCTCCCACTCCTGCTGCTTGTGTTCCCGCTCTCACTATCTCTCTGTCAAATAAATAAATAAAATCTTAAAAAAAAAAAAAAAAGATTGAGAGGAAGGTGTAGAGATTTCCCACATAACCTCTGCTGCTACACATACATTGCATCCCCCACTATTAACACGCTCCACAAGAGTAATATATTTGTTACAATTTATAAACCATTGATACATCATAATCATCTGAAGTCCACAGATTAGGTTAGGGTTCATTTTTAGTGTTTCATATTCTATGAGTTTGGACAAATGTGTAATGATCTATATGTACCATTATAGAATCATACAGTATTTTCATTGCCTAAAAATCCTCTGCTCTGTTAATCCTTCCCCTCCCTCCCCAACCTCTGGCAACTTCTGATCTTTTTATTGTCTCTATAGCTTTGCCTGGTCTAGAATGTCATATAGTTGGAATCATACTGTATGTAACCTTTTCTCATTGACTTCTTTCACTTAGTAATTTGTATTCAAGTTTCCTTCATGTCTTCTCATGGCTTGGTAGCACATTTGTTTTTAGTGCTAAATAATACTCCATTGTCTGGGTGTACCAGACATCCATTATTTATCTATTCACCTACTAAAGGGCATCTTGGTTGTTTCCAAGTTTTGGCAATTATGAATAAAGCTCCCATAAACATTCATGTTTAAGTTTTCAGATGGTTTTAGTAGATACCAAGGAGCGTGTTGCTAAATCGTATGGTAGGAGTATGTTTAGATTGGTAAAAAATATCCAAACTGTCTTTTAAAGTAGTTGAGCTGTTTTGCATTCCAAGCAATAATGAATGAGGATTCCTGTTGCTCTACCTCCTTGTCACCATTTGATGTCAGTTTTATGGATTTTGGCAATTCTAATAGGTGTATAGTAGTATCTCATTATCTTAATTTGTAATTCCCCGATGACGTGCAATGTGGAGCATCTTTTTATACACTTAATTGCCATCTGTATTTTTTCTTTGGTGAGGTGTCTGTTAAGGTCTTTGGTCCATTTTTTTTTGTTGTTGTTGTTAAAGATTTTATTTATTTACTTAGCACATGAGTGGGGGGGAAGGACAGAAGGAGAGGGAGAAAGAGAATCTCAAGCAGGCTCTCTCTGCTCTAAGTGCGGAGCCCGGAGCCCGGTGTGGGCCTTGATTGCACTACCTTGAGATCATGACCTGAGCTGAAATCAAGAGTTGGCCGCTTAACTGACTGAGTCACTCAGGCGCCCCTTGTGGTCCATTTTTAAATTAGATTTTTTTTAAGTTTTAAGAGTTTTTTTTTTAAATATCTTGGAAGAGCAGCCCTCTATCAGATGAGGCTTTTGCAGATGTTTTCTCCCAGTCTGTGGCTTCTCTTTTCATTCTCTTGATACTGTCTTTCACAGAGCAGTTTATTTATTTATTTTTTAAAATATTTTATTTATTTATTTATTTGAGAAAGAGAGAGAGAGTGAGAGAGCACAAGAGGGGGCAGCGGGAGAGGGAGAAGCAGACTCCCTGCTGAACAGGGAGCCCGATGCGGGACTTGATCCAGGGACTCTAGGATCATGACCTGAGCCGAAGGCAGTCGCTTAACCAACTGAGCCACCCAGGCGCCCCAGAGCAGTTTATTTTTATGAAGTTTAGCCTATCGATTATTTCTTTCATGAATCTTGCCTTCGGTGGTGTATTTATTTTTTTATTTTTATTTTATTATTATTATTTTTATTTGACAGTGAGAGACATAGTGAGAGAGGGAACACAAGCAGGGGGAGTAGGAGAGGGAGAAGCAGGCTTCCCCGCAGAGCAGGGAGCCCGATGTGGGGCTCAATCCCAGAACCCTGGGATCACGACCTGAGCCGAAGGCAGACGCTTAACGACTGAGCCACCCAGGCGCCCCTTTGGTGGTGTATTTAAAAAGTCATTACAATACCTAAGGTCATGTAGGCTTCCTCCTGTGATCTCTTTTAGGATTCTTACAGTTAGTGTTTTACATTTCAGTTTATTCATTTTGATCCATTTATTTTTTGTGAAGGATGGAAGGTGTGTGTCTAGATTCAGGTTTTTACATGTGGATGTCGTGCCATTCCAGTACCATTTGTTGAGAACATGATCTTTGCTCTATTGTATTGTCTTTTGTTCTTTTATCAAAGATCAGGTGATTATATTTATGGGGGGCTATTTCTGGCCTCTCTAGTCTGTTCCATTGACTTGTCTATTCTTTCACCAATACCTCACTGTGTTGGTTACTTTAACTTTATAGTAAGCTGAAGTTGGGAAGTGTCAGCCCCCCAACTTTGTACTTCTCCCTCCTTCAATATTGTGTTGGGTGCTGGCTATTCTGGGTCTTTTCCTTCTTCATATGACCTCAGAATCAGTTTATCAGTATCCACAAATAACTTGCTGGGATTTTGATTGTGGTTGCATTTAATCTATAGATCAAGTCGGGAAGAACTGCCGACTTGACTATATTGAGTGTGTCTATTTATGAACATGGAATCTCTTTCCATTTATTTAGCTTTTTTATTTTTTATGTTTTTGGTTTTATTCAAATTCAAGTTAGTTAACATATTGTTTGGGGTAGAATTTAGTGATTCATCAGTTGCATATAACACCTAGTGCTCGTTACATCAAGTGCCCTCCTTAATACCCATCACCCATTACCCCACCCCCCACCCACATCTCGTCCAGCAGCCCTCAGTTTGTTTTCTATCGTTAAGAGTTTCTTATGGTTTGCCTCCCTCTGTTTTTATCTTATTTTATTTTTCCTTCTCTTCCCCTATGTTCATCAGTTTTGTTTCTTCAGTTCCACCTATGAGTGAAATCATATGGTATTTGTCTTTCTCTGACTTATTTCATTTAGCTTAATTTGCTCTTAGTTCCATCCACTACGTTGTAAATGGCAATATTTCATTCTTTTTTATGGCTGAGTAATATTCCAGTGTGTGTGTCTCTGTGTGTGTGTGTATCACATTTTTATCTGCTTAGCTCTTTAATTTCTTTTATCTGAGTTTTATCATTTGCCTCATGTAGATCTTGTACTATTTTTTTTTTTTTTTAAGATTTTATTTATTTATTTGACAGAGACATAGAGAGGGAACACAAGCAGGGGGAGTGGGAGAGGGAGAAGCAGACTTCCCACTGAGCAGGGAGCCCGATGTGGGGCTCGATCCCAGGACCCTGGGACCATGACCTGAGCCGAAGGCAGTCACTTAACGACTGAGCCACCCAGGTGCCCCCTATTTTTTTTTTGTTTGTGGCTTTTTTTCTTTTTTTTTTTAAAGATTTTATTTATTTATTTGAGAGAGAGAGAGTGAGACAGACAGCACATGAGAGGGGGGAGGGTCAGAGGGAGAAGCAGACTCCCTGCTGAGCAGGGAGCCCTACGTGGGACTCGATCCAGGGACTCCAGGATCATGACCTGAGCCGAAGGCAGTCGCTTAACCGACTGGGCCACCCAGGCGCCCTTTTTTTCTTTTTTTGAGCTCTGTGCCCAATGTGGGGCTTGAACACATGTCCTCAAGTTCAAGAGTCGTATGCTCTACTGACTAAGCCAGCCAGGTGCCCGATCCTATACATATTTTGTTAAATTCATACTTAGGCATTTCATTTTTTTGGGTGATAATGTACATAGTATTGTGTTTTTACCTTCCAGTTCTTTTTAACTTCAAATCCACGTGTTCATTGATGGTATATAGGAAAGTGATTGACTTTTGTATATTAAGCTTATTTTCTGCAGCCTTGCTATAATAGCTTATTAGTTCCAGAACCTTTTTTGTCAACCTTTTGGGTTTTCTACCTAGATGATCATGTCATTTGTGAACAGAAACAGTTTTCTTTCTTTTCCTCCAACCAATCTGTATTTCTTTTATTTCCTTTTCTTGTTTTATTGTATTAACTAGGATTTCCAGTATGGTGATAAACAGGAGTGTGAGAGGAGCCTTGTTTCTGATCTTATTGGGAAAGCTTCTACTTTCTTACCATTAAGTATGATGTTAGCTTTAAGTGTTTTATAGTTATTCTCAGTCGAGTTGAGGAAATTCCCTTCTATTAGTTTAACTGAGTTTTTATTGTAAGTGGGTGGTGGATTTTGTCAGATGTTTTTTCTGACTCTTATTTATATGGTCATGTAATATTTTTCCTTTTAAGTCTGCTAATATGATGGATTACATTAATTGATTTTTGAATGTTGAAGCAGCCTTGCATACTGGGATAAATCCCATTTGGTCAAGGTGTATAATTCTTTTTATACATTGTTGGATTCAGTTTGCTATTAAACAATTGTTGTCATTTTCTTGTAATGTCTTTGTCTGGTTTTGGTATTAGGGTAATGCTGGCTTTGTAGAATGAGTTAAGAAGTACTCTCTCTACTTAAATTTTTGAAAGGTTGTAGAGAATTGATACAATTGCTTCCTTAAATGTTTGGGAAAATTCGCTAGTGAACCCACCTAGGCCTTGTGCTTTCTGTTTTGGAAGGTTATTAGTTACTGATTCAATTTTTTTAGTAGTTATAGCCCTATTGTGATTGCCTGTTTCTTGCGTGAGTTTTGGCAGTTTGTTTTTTTCAGGGAATTGTCCGTTTTATCTGGTTTGTCAAATTTATGGACAAAGAATTGTTGATAGTATTCCTTTATTATTTTCTTTCTTTCTTTTTTTTTTTTTTTAAAGATTATATGTTTTTGAGATAGAGGAGAGAGAGAGAGAGAGAGAGAGCATGAGCTGGGGGGAGGGGCAAAGGGAGAGGGAGAAGCAGGCTCTCTGCTGAGCAGGGAGCCCAACGTGGGGCTTGATCCCAGGACCCCAGGATTGTGACCTGAGCCAAAGGCAGATGCTCAACCAACTGAACCACCCAGGCGTCCCTCCTTTATTATTTTCTTGATGTCCATGGGATCTATAGTGATATCCCTTCTGATAACATTATCACATTATATACTTTTTTTTTTTTTAAAGATTCTATTTGAGAGAAAGCCTGTGTGTACGCACGCCTGCATGTGCTAGCAGAAGGAGTAGAGAGGGAGGGATTGGGATAAGCAGACTGCGCTGAGCGCGGAGCCTGATATGGGGCTTGATCACAGGACCCTGATTATCATGACCTGAGCCCAAACCAAGAGTTGGATGCTTCATCGACTGAGCCACCCAGGGACCCCTATATATTTGATTTAATTTGTGTCCTCTTTTTTTTATAAGCCTGGCTAGAGGCTTATTAATTTTTTTTTAAAGATACTGTTTTTAAGTAATCTCTGCACCCAAGGTGAGACTTGAACCCACAACCCTGAGATTCAGTCACATGCTTTACCTACTGAGCCAGCCAGCTGCCCCTAGAGGCTTATTGATTTTATTGATCTTTTCAAAGTAGCAGCTTTTGGATATTTCTGTTCACTTAGGGCAGTTAGGCTCTGATAAAACCCTAGCAGGTTAGGCTCTTGTTAACTGCTTTCTCTAGAGGTCAGGCCTCATTGTTACCAACAGAGTGCTTCCCCCTGCCCTGCTGGTTTTTGTTTTTGTTTTTGTTTCCCATGAGGAGATATCTACTGTGAGAACCTGGTCTAGCTCCTGGGGATAAAACTCATAAAAAGTGAGGGAGCTCTTCTTTCCACTGGAGTTTTTAACTTTCAGACTTACTAAAACTGAGCCTCTAGCAATTTGTCATTTATAATTCAGGTTTTTTTACCCTGGCTGGCACTGGTTCCTGAGATTTTTTTTTTTTTAAAGATTTTATTTATTTATTTGAGATAGAAAGAATGAGAGAGAGAGAGCATGAGAGGGAGGAGGATCTCAGAGGGAGAAGCAGACTCCCCACTGAGCAGGGAGCCCGATGCAGGACTCGATCCTGGGACTACAGGATCATGACCTGAGCTGAAGGCAGTCGCTTAACCAACTGAGCCACTCAGGCACCCCCTGAGATGGTTTTTACTTGTTAGTCTCTGCTGCACTAAAGCCAGGACCCCCTTGTATTCCACCTATCTCAGTAGTTTGCACTGTGTCTTCACCTATCTTACAGATCCAAGAAGAGTTGATTTTTCAGTCTGTTTAGCATTTTACTTGCTTAGGACATAGTGGCAACTTCCAAGCTTCTTACATGTGGAACTAGAAATCAGAAACTTGCCTTATTTGGAATGTTAGAACACAAGTGCGGCAGAACTAAATCCCAGCCCAGTACTTTTCCTTTTCTTTCTCACTTAATTTGTATCCCGTTAACTATTGCTATTCTTTGAGTTTGGAATCCCCATGCGTATGAGTTCCCCTTGACTTGTTTATGGACAAGTTAGTGCTTTGCTTTTTCTAAAGGACGTTTTTGGAGTGAGTGCTCTTTTCAATTTTTGCTTACCACTGTAGTGTTTTTTTTTTTTTTTTAATTTTATTTTTTGACAGAGAGAGACAGCAAGAGAGGGAACACAAGGGGAGTGGGAGACGGAGAAGCAGGCTTCCCGCCGAGCAGAGAGTCCGATGCAGGGCTCAATCCCAGGACCCTGGGATCATGACCTGAGCCAAAGGCAGATGCTTAATGACTGAGCCACCCAGGCGCCCCAAAAAAGCACTCTCTCTAAAATCTATGAGTTATTGTCAGACTGGATAAAAAACTACATCCACCTATATGCTGTTTTCTAGAGAAACACTGTAGGTTGAGAGAGAGAAATCGGTCGAAAGAAAAAATAATGGGAAAAGATACTGCATCCGAACAGTAACCATAAGAGAATTGGCTATACTAGTATCAGTGTAGACTGTAGTATTTTTTTAATAGTTGTAACTAGTGAATGTCATCTATAACTGATTTTCCAACCATAGTCTAATCATCTTTATTACCCAACACAATTAAAAAAAATTTGAGCAGTTCACTATCAGTATCTTTAAGCTCATTATCCAGAAGGAGTTTAATCTATCCTTAGATAATGGAGAATTTATTTTTATTACTTTTATTTGTTATTTTTTTATTATTATTTTTAAAAGATTTTATTTATTTATTTGACAGAGAAAGGCACAGCGAGAGAGGGAACACAAGCAGGGGGAGTGGGAGAGGGAGAAGTAGGCTCCCTGAGGAGCAGGGATCCCAACGCGGGGCTCGATCCCAGGACCCTGGGATCATGACCTGAGCCGAAGGCAGACGCTTTAACGACTGAGCCACCCGGGTGCCCCATATTACATTTATTTATTTATTTTAGACTGCGAGAGTGCGTGGGTGCTTGTGAGCTTGAGTTGGGGGGATGGGCAGAGGGGGAAGGAGAGAATCCTGAAGCAGACTACCTGCTAAAGGGGGGGGTCCCTTACATGGGGCTCTCGATCCCAGGACCCTGAGATCATGACCTGAGCCAAAATCAGGGGTGTCGTGTTGGACGTTTAGCTGACTTAGCCACCCAGGTAGCCTGGAGAATTTATTTTTAAAATTACCTTGGAGGCCAGGGTGAGAAGGAGTTTGTTAGCTGAAAGGGTCAGGTGTATTTCTTTGTTATAGAGAGCAGTTTTTTGGTGTTAATGTGGTTGAGTTTTTGATCTTAATGGATCAAGAAAATGGTTCAGATTTACAAATGCATAATCTGTTTCGGAAAAAAAAAAGGAACAACTTGAAGTGCATGCTCCAAGAAATAGCATTATTTTCAGTTGTGAAAATGGTATTTAGCTATATGCAAACTTTGTCTCCAAATGCTTGTTTTAGGAGCTCAGATTATTTTTAGGCAGGTGTTGGCTATATCTGGCCTACAGCCTGTTTTGTATGTACATAAGAATATTTAAAAGGGACTATATGAGGCCTGCATAGCCTTAAAATATTTACTGTCTTCCTCTCTACAGAAGAAGTTTGCAAATCTCCTATTTGTTGATTTAAAAGTTTTTAAAAAATCATACATATATATTTTAATTCCTTGGCTCTTTTCTGCTCAGTCCACTGAATATGATTACATTGCTGGGGCATAGAATTGCTGTATTTTAGTTTTAGTAGATAGATAGTGCCAGAATTTTTCAAAATGATTATACCAATTTACACTTCTACCAACAATGTACAGGAGTTCCTCTTACTTCCACATCTTTGTCAACACCTAGTCTTTTTTGTTTTTATCTGTTTTGGTTTCACAAATTTTTGAGGCAGCTAATTCCATTAATGGATCACTGCTTATTTTGTGTAAGTTGAAATTTGTCTTTTTATCTTTGTGCTCCCTCTTTTGTAAGTTTGCCCCCACTTTTACTTTTTCTTCTTAAGGTAATTGTAGTTGTAGAGGACAGAATCAGTCCATACCCTCTTTGACGTGACTGTCCATTAAACATTTGGACAAAAAATTCTTTATATACCACCAAGAGTTCTCTTCTTTATTTAGGCATTAACTAAACGTGACTGACCATCTTCTGTTTTCAGGAACTTTTCTAGGCCCCAACCAAAATAACTCTTGCCTTAATGATATTACCTTCTACATAATTCCAACCTAAACACTCACAGATCCTTCAACTTTTCCAAGTATGGCATAGTTTTTGTTTTTACATTTGATTGGCTAATTGAACACTGACATGGGTGTACCTGGAATCACTGGCACATATATTTTTTTCCCAAGAAATGGGAAAAGGTAGGACCCTGGGATCATGAGCCAAAGGCATTCATTACCTTTTTTTCCCCACATCAGAATGCAAGTAAGGGAGAATGACATTATTATAGAGAAGAACCACTCTGAGTTAATAGGAAAGAAAAGAGGAAGTCACAAATACCAAAATTAGAAATAGATGAAATGGTTTTTTTTAATAAAGATTTTTTATTTATTTATTTGGGAGAGAGAATGAGATAGAGCGAGCATGAGAGGGGGGAGGGTCAGAGGGAAAAGCAGACTCCCCGCTGAGCAGGGAGCCCGATGCGGGACGACTCCAGGATCATGACCTGAGCCGAAGGCAGTCGCCTAACCAACTGAGCCACCCAGGCGCCCTATGAAATGGTTTTGTGAAATAGTGTTCTGTAGTCTAGAATCCCTTTTTATTTATTTTATTTATTTGTAAGATTTTTATTTATTTATTTGACAGAGACACAGCGAGAGAGGGAACACAAGCAGGGGGAGTGGGAGAGGGAGAAGCAGGGAGCCCGACGTGGGGCTTGATCCCAGGACCCTGAGATCATGACCTGAGCCGAAGGCAGATGCTTAACCAACTGAGCCACCCTAGAATCCTTTTTTAATCACAACAGTGAACATCCTATGTTAAGCGTTTTCAAAGGGCCGTTTGGTATCCATAAAATGAATTTAATCAGGCCTCTTGATGGACCTTGAGATTGTTCCAGTTTGGCTATAACAAATGTAGCAGTAAAATTTCTCATGCACATGTTCTTGGACACTTTTCCAAATACAAGGATTTCATAGGAATGGAACTGCCTGGATCGAAGGGTACACAGGTTTTAAAATTTGATTAATTGCCAAATTCGGTAACAAAAATTTAAAACCACTTACATCTCCACCCTTAGTATATGAGCGTAATGATTTGTACTATCTCTTTTGCTAACATGGTGGTCCAGAACATCCTTTCCACTGCATACCATCTAACTGGTTTCCCAGTTGCTTCTCTTTTCCCCCCCTGAAATCCATGCTCTACTTAGCTGACTGAATGTTCTTTGAAAAATGTGAATTAGATTATGTCAGTCTTCTCTTAAAACCCTTCAGTGGCTTACTTTTTTTTTTTTGAAGATTTTATTTATTTGACAGAGACACAGCGAGAGAGGGAACACAAGCAGGGGGAGTGAGAGAGGGAGAAGCAGGCTTCCTGCAGAGCAGGGAGCACGATATGGGGCTCGATCCCAGGACCCAAGGATCATGACCTGAGCCTAAGGCAGACGCTTAACGGCTCAGCCACCCAGGCGCCCCCAGTGGCTTACTATTATACTTTAAAGGCTCCTTGCCTTATCTCTTTGGACTTAATCTTGTACCATACTTTTCTGAGTGTGCTACATTTCAGCCACCTCAGTTCACCCCCTTTCTCTTCAAATTCCCTTTGCCTTTTTTTTTTTTTTTTAAAGATTTTATTTATTTATTTGACAGAGCACAAGCAGGGGGGAGCAGGAGAGGGAGAAGCAGGGAGCCTGCTGTGGGGTTCTATCCTGGGACCCTGGGATCATGATCTGAGCCGAAGGCAGACACTTAACCCACTGAGCAACCCAGGCGTCCATTCCCTCTGCGTCTGCCTTAAGTGTTTCTGCATATTATTATACTGTTGGTACTCCCTCATCGTTCAGGTCTAGTCTCATACTTATTTTTTTTTTAGATCTATTATCTTATTTTTAGTGAATTTCTCTGTTTTGGTCTTTTAGGGGTTTTTATAGCATTCATTAACTATCATCTTATTGGATTGGTTAGTATATACTCTGCTTTTCTTACTAGCTTATAAGCTTTGTGACAGTAAGGATTTGTTTTACCTGGTACCGATTCCTCAATCCTAGAGTGATATTCCATAGGTAGTTAGTAAATATTTGAATTTATGTACTTTAACCAAAACCTGAATAGTGTCAGTGAAATGAAACTTCTGGAATATTAAAAATACCATTTGTGAACACTCAGATTTGATTTTTCATTACCTTGAGTAATTAGCGGTAAATCTTTAACTTGTCATTTAATTTGGTATGTTTCTGTCTAAGATTATGATATATTTCAGCATAGTTTTAGGGGACAGTATTTTATCCTTTGGGAATTAGAGTTTCTTATTAGTGAGAGATGGTGCTTTTACGTTATTTTCTTTCCAGGATCTTTAGTTTCTTTCTACTTCTACAATTTCTTTTCTTCTTTGCTTTGCTTTTCTTCTTCTTCTTTTTTTTTTTAAAGACACGACAAAGTTTTTTCTTAGTTGTCTTTTTCCATTATCATTTACTCCCCCTTCCCTTCTCTTATTTACGGTCAGTGTTTTTTTTTTTTTTTAAGATTTTATTTATTTATTTGACAGAGACAGACACAGCGAGAGAGGGAACACAAGCAGAGGGAGTGGGAGAGGGAGAAGCAGGCTTTCCACTGAGCAGGGAGCCCGATGCGGGGCCCGATCCCAGGACCCTGGGATCATGACCCAAGCCGAAGGCAGACGCTTAACGACTCAGCCACCCAGGTGCCCCCTGCTAGTGTTGTTGAATGAATAATCTTCACCTATTGCTTGAGTTTTCTCACTTCTTTCTTAATATCCCCTGCAGTCTTTCCTGATCACATTACTGTACTTGTTCTCTTGAAGGTCATGTGTGATCCCCTTAACAGATTGATCAGCTTGTTTATGTCCTATTACCAGTATTCTGACATTATTTGGCAAATAAAGTCCTTCAATTTTTTTTTTTTTAAGATTTTATTTATTTATTTGAGAGAGAGAGAAGGTGAGACAGTGAGAGAGTACAAGCGGGGAGGAGAGGGAGAAGCGGGCTCCCTGCAGAGTAAGGAGCCTGATGTAGGGCTCGATCCCAGGATGCTGGGATCATGACCTGAGCCAAAGGCAGACACTTAACTGACTGAGCCACCCAGGCACCCCATGACTAGAAATTACTTACATTTAAGCTAAATCTATGCATGAAGCCAAGAAAACCAACAATGCCAGATACTGAGTTTCTATTGCACTGTCTTTTGAACACCCAGCAGGAATGAGCTGCTGAGGGTAGATACCATGCAGTGCAAATCCGTTATTTTTCTCTCTTTAGACTCTCCTGCATAGTGCCACCAAATTTAACTTTTTTTTTTTTTTTAAAAGATTTTATTTATTTATTTGAGAGAGAGAGAGAGCACATGAGAGGGGGGAGGGTCAGAGGGAGAAGCAGACTCCCTGCACAGCAAGGAGCCCGATGCGGGACTCGATCCCGGGTCTCCAGGATCATGACCTGAGCTGAAGGCAGTCGCTTAACCAACTGAGCCACCCAGGCGCCCACAAATTTAACTTTTTAACACTTTTTTTCTTTACCTTTTCTCTGTTTCAACATTCATTTTCTCTTTATTTTTGTGTGACTTACTAAATTGGAATGTGATACATATCATACATACAGTACAGCTAGATGAATTTACACAACTTGAACATAATTATATAACCAGCATTAATATCACACACACACAAAAATATCAGTACACCAGGAGCCCCTCTAAAGGCTTCTTTCAGTTGTTGTCCTTCCTTCCTCCCCAATAGGATGAACATTATCTTCTAATGTTAGATATTTTTGCCTCCTTTAATGTAAAAGGAATAATACAGTATTTATTCTTCTTTGTCTACCATTTTTAGCTTTACATTGTTTGTGAGATTCACCTATGTTGTTACATGTTGTTGTAGATTGCTTTATTCTCATTGATCTACAGTATTCACCTTTTAGATAATACCACAATTTAGTTTTTTTTTTTTTTTTTTTTTAACACATGACACCAAGTCAACCACAATTTAGTTATTTTAATGGTAATGGGCATTTGGATAGTTTCCATTATAATTATTTCAGTGGGGCGCCTGGGTGGCTCAGTTGGTTAAGCGACTGCCTTCGGCTCAGGTCGTGATCCTGAAGTCCCTGGATCGAGTCCCACATCGGGCTCCCTGCTCAGCGGGGAGCCTGCTTCTCCCTCTGACCCTCCCGCCTCTCATGTGCTCTCTTTCTCTCATTCTCTCTGTCTCAAATAAATAAATAAAATCTTAAAAAAAAAATTATTTCAGTGACCATTATAAATAGTGCAGTTATGGATATTCTAGTTTGGGTTCACATATGAGTGCTTTCTTTGGAGCATATACTTGGAAGTGGAATTGCTTAATCATAGGGTATACATATGTGGTTTTTTTTTTTTTAAGATTTTATTTATTTGAGAGAGAGAGCATGAGTGAGGGGAGGGGCAGAGGCAGAGGGAGAAGTCGACTCCCCCCGAGCAGGGAGTTGTACGTGTGGCTTGATCCCAGGACCCTGGGATCATGACCTGAGCGTAAGGCAGGCTCTTAACCAGCTGAGCCACCTAGGTGCCCCATATGGTTAGCATTAGTATAAGTCCTCACATAGTTTTATCAACTTATTCTTCCACAGTCAGTGAGTAAGAATTGAGGTTGCTCAACATCCCTACCAGGTTTAGTGTACTTTTTCTTTTCCATTTTAGCTATTCCGGTGAGTGTAGTGGCAAAGTATTGTGGGTTTTTAAATTTTTTTAATTTTTATTTTAAACTTTTTTTTTTTTTAAGATTTTATTTATTTATTTGAGAGAGCAAGTGAGTGAGAGCACAAGCAGGGTGAAGGGCAGAGGAGGGAGAAGCAGACTCCCTACTGAGCAGGGAGCCGGATGTGGGACTTGATCCCGGGATCATGTCCTGAGCCGAGGCAGATGCTTAACCATCTGAGCCACCCAGGAGCCCCCCCCCCCTTAAAGATTTTATTTATTTATTTGTCAGAGAGAGCAAGAGTACAAGCAGGGGGAGGGGCAGGCCGAGGGAGAAACTCTCCTTGCCGAGCAAGGAGCTGGATGTTGGACTCAATCCCAGAGCTCTAGGATCATGACCTGAGCCGAAGGCAGATGCTTAACTGACTGAGCCACCCAAGCATCCCTATTGTGGGTTTTTTAAAGTTGCGGTAAAATATACATAACATGAAGTTTACCATTTTAACCATTTTTAAGTGTACAGTTGAATGGCATTAAGTACATTTTACAGTTTTTTGTAAACATCTCTACTATCCATTTCTAGACATTTTCTTCATCCTAAATACATACTTTATACCCATTAAGTAATAACTGTTCATCTCTGCTCCTGGTAACTTCTCTTCTACTTTCTGTCTGTGTTTTACCTAGTCTGGATACCTCGTATAAATGGAATCAAAGAATATTTATCCTTTTCTGTCTGGCTTCTGTCACATAGCATAATGTCTTTAAAGTTCATCCATGTTGCAACATGTATCAGTACTTGATTCTTTTTTGTGACTGAATAATATGCCATTTTGTGTATATACCACATTTTGTTTTTCCATTCATCTGTTGGTGGACCCTTGGGTTGCCTCTACCTTTTGGCTATTATGGATAATGTTGCTATGAACATTGTATTCAAATATCTCTTAGAGACTCTGCTTTCAGTTATTTTGGTTATTTTTCCAGAAGTGGAATATATGGATCTTGTGGTAATTCTATTTTTAATTTTTTTGAGGAACCACCATACTGTTTTTCATAGTGACTGAACTCTTTCACATTCTCACCCACTGCACAAGGGTCCAATTTCTCCACATCTTTGCCAACATTTGTTACTATTATTATTTTTTTAATAGTCATTTAATCATTTAATGGGTATGAAGTGGTATCACTGTGGTTTTGATTTCTATTTCCCTTATGAATAGTGATGTTGAACATCTTTTCATGTATTTATTGGCCATTTGTGTATCTTCTTTGGGGAAATATCTAAGTCCTTTGCCCATTTTCAAATTGTTTTTTTGTTGTTGAGTTGTGACAGTTCTTTATAATAGATGTTAATCCATTATTAAGTAAATGATTTGCAGATATTTTTCTTTTTTGTGTGAATTGACTCTGATAGTGTCCTTTGTTGTACAAACGCAAGTTTTTAATTTTGATGAAGTATAATTTTTCTTTTTTTTTTTCTGTTTGTCCTCTTGGTGTCCTGTTTATTTATTTTTTTGGTGTCCTGTTTAAAGAACCAGTACCAAATCCAAGGTTATAAACATTTTCCCATGTGTTTTCTACTAAGAGTTATTGAGAATTAGCTCTTAAATTTAGGCCTTTGATCCATTTTGCATATTTTTTTAAAGTTTCTATTTATTTAAGTAATCTCTGCACCCAGCCTGGGGCTTGAACTCAGGACCCTGAGATTAAGAGTTGCATGCTTCTCTAACTGAGCCAGCCAGGTGCTCCCATTTTGAGTATGTTTATGAGTGTTATAAGGGCCAATTTTATTGTTCTGCATATGTATACCCAATTTTCCCAGCACCGTTTGTTAAAAAGACTTTTTCATATAAATGGTCTTGGCACTCTTGTTGAAAATCAGTTGACCATATATGTCGGGGTTCATTTCTGGGCTCTCTGGTCTGTTCTGGTCTATGTGTATATGTCTGTTCTTAATCTGGTACCAGTGGTTTGATTACTTTAACTTTTGTAGTAGGTTTTGGGTTTGAGAGGTGTGGGAGTCTCCCAACTTTGTTCTTGTTTTTCAAGATTGGCCATTTGAGATCCCTTGAGATGCCATTTGAATTTTAGTATCACTTTTTCTGCAAAAAGGACCATTGTTTTATTTTTGATAAGGATTACACTGCATCTCTGTGTTGCTTTGGGTAGTGTTGTTACCTTAACAATATTATATTTTCCAGTCCATGGACATGGGATATCTTTCCATTCAGGTCTTTAATTTCTTTCAGCAATAATGTATAGTTTTCAGTGTAAGTCTTTGCGTCCTTGGTTAAATCTATTTCTGTGTATTTTATTCTTTTTGATGCTATTGCAAATAGAACAGTTTACTTAATTTTCTTTTTGAGAAAAAATTTTTTATATTGTATATTGCTCAGTATAGAAATATTGCTGATACTTCTTGACTTTTGTATTTTGTAGTTTTGCTGCATTTGTTTATTAACTGATTTTTTTTCCTGTGTGTATTCTTTAGAGTTTTCTACATATAAGATCATGTCAGCTATGAATAGAGGTAGCTTTATTCCTTTTTCAGTTTGAATGTATATTATTTCTTGCCTAATAGCTGTAGCTAGAACTTCCAGTATTATGTTGAATAGCAGGGGTGAAAGGAGCATGTGGTTTTAATTTGCATTTTTTTTAATTAGTAAAGTTTTTATATACCTTTTAATATATTTTATATACCTTTTAGTAAAGTTTTTATATTCATTTTTATATACTTACTGGCTATTGGGAGTGCTCAGGTAGTTATACACGCGAGGGTCTGTTCTTGGATACCATTTTTCCCCTTTGATTAGTTTGTCTACCCTTAGGTAAAATATTGTTTTAATTAGTATAGCTTTGTAATGGTAATTGCCTGACTTTTAGGTTCCACCTACAGTCCTTCCCTACTCCACCTGAGCCACCCCCCCTTTTTTAGAAAAAAATAGTCATTGTTGGTTCTTACCTACTTTGATGTATTTATTATCTTGTCTCTTTAGTGTATTACCCTTGTAGAATGCTGCAATGCCTTTTTCTCCAGTTTTGCCCTTATTTGTCAGAGTTTTGATTTTTTTGATTTTTATTTTTTTTAGAGAGAGAGAGGGAGTGCCTATGCACGGGGAGGGGGGGCAGAGGGAGAGAGAGAATCCCAAGCAGGTTCCACGCCCAGCGTGGAGCCCAATATGGGGCTGGATCCGACGACCCTGAGATCATGACCCAAGCTGAAACTAAAAGTCGCTTAACCGACTGAGCCACCCAGGCACCCCAGACTTTTACTTCTTTGTTTAATTCTTCAGGGTCTACTGATTGCCTTAAAATAAAAGAAAATTTTAAGTGAAAGTAGTACTATTTTGTTTCAACACCAAGTCTGCAGTTTAGTTCTGACACTAACTCCATAAGTTTGGAGGCATGGTCCCGGAGAAGACTGCCCCTACTTCAGATGCCAACGTCAGGTGGGGTCTCCAA
Organism: Neomonachus schauinslandi; assembly: GCF_002201575.2. NCBI lineage: Eukaryota > Metazoa > Chordata > Mammalia > Carnivora > Phocidae > Neomonachus > Neomonachus schauinslandi. The sequence continues at coordinate 82,582,085 of NC_058411.1, forward strand.
GCTACTTGGACTTTTTACCAAGTGGCTATGAATTCATAGGTTCCCATGAACACCCTCAGGTTTACTAATTCACCAGAATAACTCAAGAGAACTCAGAAAGGACTATACTTACGAGAGCAGTTTTATTATAAAGGATACAGGTTAGAATCATGAATCATCCAGATGAAGAGACTCAATGTGAGGTCAGGAAGGTCTCAAATGTAAAGCCTCCATGCCCTTTCCCTAGGAGGCATAGGGTATGTCACTCTCCTGGCATATTGATATGTTCACCAGGTAGGAAGCTCCATCGAGTTCTGGTGTCCACTTTTAGTTGAGGTTTCATTAAGTAGGTGAGATTGATTAAATCATTGGTTAGGTGATTGAACTTAATCTCCAGCCTCCCCTCCCTCCCTTGGAGGTAAGGCTGCTTTGTAGTCCGTATCCTCTAATCACAGAGTTGGTTTATCTAGTGCCCAGCCCCCATCATGAAGCTGTCTAGGAGCTCACTGTTGTTACCTCATTAGCATAATCTTAGATGTGATCCAGTGGGCTCATGAATAGCAAAAGACATTTCTATCACTTAGGAATTTCCAAGTGTTTTAGAAACTCCGTGCCAGGAACACTGGAGGAAGACCAGACAAATTCTTTATTATATGCTGAATATATATACATAATTTAAAAAGCTTAACTAAAACCACATGGTGAAGGGCGCCTGGGTGGCTCAGTTGGTTAAGCGACTGCCTTCGGCTCAGGTCATGATCCTGGAGTCCCTGGATTGAGTCCTGCATCGGGCTCCCTGCTCGGCAGGGAGTCTGCTTTGCCCTCTGACCCTATCCCCTCTCATGTGTTCTCTCTCATTCTCTCTCTCTCAAATAAATAAATAAAATCTTTAAAAAAATAAATAAATAAATAAAACCACATGGTGAAAAATACACTCTTACTTCACTCCTCTTCACCCCCTATATTTCTTCCTAGAGGATATTTGTTTTTCCACTTATAATCATTTCTTGTGATATTTGCCTCTGTCTAAATCATATACAGTGCCAGCTAATTACCATTTTACATGTTACCCAAATCTTTCAGTTGTTATTCTTTTCTCATTTTATCAGTATATTTGTCACAAAAATAAATATCCATTTTTAATGTTACAATATAAATTTTCTATACCGTTGAGCCAAGTGGTATACCATAACATTTTCTTGTATTACTCTGTTTTTTAGTAATTATTGCCATTTTTTCCTTTTCCTTAGTTTTCTTTAGGCCTAGTGTTAATTCTTTTCACATTCTTCAGTTAAACTTGAAATTTCTCGGTTTATTCACACACATACTTTCATCTAATTAAAGTAAAAATTTTTTGTCTCGTCTGAACACTGTCTTCAGTTGCTCTTTATCTTCCTTTGCTAATCTGAACTGGTTGTTCTCTAAGACCATACAAAGCTGCCTTGGGATTTCACTTTGCTGTCATCCTGCTGACTACATTTACCTTTCCCTTATGTAGGTCCTCCTGTTTCCTATATTTTAAGCTGTCTGAGTTGCTTTGTGTTCTCTTTTTTTTCTCAAGTACATCTTTCAGTAGTTCCCTCAGAAAGGATGTATGGAACATAGAATTTTAGAATATTTAAATAAAATCACTTCTGATGGAGGGGTGCCTCTGTGGCTCAGTCAGTTTAAGCGTCTGCCTTTGACTCAGGTCTGATCCCCCAGGGTCTTGGGATCGAGCCTTGCATTGGGCTCCCCGCACAGTGGGGGTCTGCTTCTTCCTCTCCCTCTGTGCTTGCGTGCGCTCTCTCTTTCTCAAGTAAATAAATCTTTGTTTTTTAAGAATTTTTTTATTTCTTTTTTTATTTTTTAAAGATTTTATTTATTTGACAGAGAGAGAGACAACAGTGAGAGAGGGAACACAAGCAGGGGGAGTGGGAGAGAGGGAGAAGCAGGCTTCCTGCTGAGCAGGGAGTCCAGTGTGGGGCTCGAACCCAGGACCCTGGGATCATGACCCGAGCTGAAGGCAGACAATGACTGAGCCACCCAGGTACCCCAATAATTTTTTTTTAATTTATTTATTCATTTGAGACAGAGATAGAGAGTGAGAGAGAGAGCAGGAGTAGTGGGGAGAGGCAGAGGAAGAGGGAGAGGCAGGCTCCCTGCTGAGCAGGGAGCCCAATGTGGGGCTCCATCTCAGGACCTGGAGATCATGACCTGAGCTTAAGGCAGATGTGTAACCACCTGAGCCACCCAGGCGCCCCTCAAGTAAATAAATCTTTAAAAAAAATCACTTCTGATGGAAATAGTCTTTCAACCTGCTTCACCCCTTTCAGAAAGCCTTTTAATTTTCTTCTTGCATGGTGAAAAATAACTTTGTTATATGTTTCCTCATATGTTATAAATTTATTTGGTCAGGTATCTTTGCTTGAAAATGTGTTCCAGTTTCCTGTTGAGAAGGTTTTTTTTTTTTTTTTTAAAGTAAGCTCTATACCCAATGCAGGGCTTGAACTGACAACGCTGAGGTCAAGAGTCACATGCTCTACTGACTGAGCCAGCCAGCTGCCCTCACTGTTGAAGTGTGATGCCTTTTTGATTCTTGGTCATTTGAAGCTCTTAACATCTTTTGTTGTTGATCCCCTTATATTATGAAATTTCACAGTGATGAGCTTTGGTATGGTTCTTATTTTTGTGCTGCATTTTTCAATCAAGAAATTCATGTTCCTTAGTTCTAGGAATATATTTAGTATTATTCTGGTACATTTTCCACTTAAAGTTTTCTTTTGGTTGTTCCATCTCCTGGATTGATTATTTTACATGGCCTTTTTTTTCTTCTGTCATTATCTTTTGCTTTATTTTATATGAGGTTTCCTTGATTTAACTTATAACTTACTGAAACTTTTATTGCAGCTATCAGATTTCATTTTCTGAGAACTCTTTGTTTTCTTTTGCATTCTACAGTCCCTTTTTCCAGTGGATTTTTTTTTTTTTTTTTTGTGGTTAATCAAATAAGTACCAGTTTCATGGAAGCCATCTGTACACATCTTTACAGTAGTGTTTATTAAGTTAAATAACATTGTATTGTCTCCTTGTCTGTCTCCTGTAGTGGTCTGTAAGTTCCTTGAGTGTAGGGGACTGTGCTTTATTTATTTTGGTAATCCCTGTGCCCAAGAAAATATACTGGCACATTGTAGATGTTCAGTTAATGTTGACTGAATGAGTTTATCCGTAGCACTTAGAATTTTTATTTATCTATTTTAAAAAGATTTAGTTTGTCAGAGAGAGAGCGCGTGCATGCACAAGCAGGGGTTGCTGCTGGCTGAAGGAGAAGCAGGCTCCCTACTGAGCAAGGAGCCCCATGCAGGACTCGGTCCCAGGACCCTGGGATCATGACCTGAGCTGAAGGCAGACACTTAACTGACTAAACCATCCAGGTGTCCCGCACTTAAAGCTTTTAAAATGTGTTTCAGAGTGACTGGTATATGTCATATTTATTTGTTGCATTGATTATGTGCTATCAACAAAAAAGTGATCCTTTTCTTCAAGTTGTACAAATTGTTTGTTTTGCTTGTATTCTTGCTTAAATAATCTTTCACCTCATTTGAATAGACTTCTTAGAACTGAAAATTCAGGGTTGTATGCAAAATCCTCCCGCCAAGACAGATTTTCATGCTTTATGCATAAAGTTTTTTTTGGAAGATAAGGAGAGATACTTTCTGAGAATCTTTCTAAGAGCAAGTTTAATTCCTCAGGAAAATGTGAAAGCAATTATTGCAGTAGCAGCCAAGATCTAGCTTTAGGAAGTTCTCAGCTACTGAAAACAAATTCAGGTCATGTGGTTAAATGAAAAGAAGATACAGATTTTTTCCTACATTTTGGGAGTTAATGTCTTGAAATGTGAAGGTAATGAGAGAACTTTAATTAAATGAATCTTCAATTACTTGATATAGAATGGCATTTCTTTGTGAACTTATATAAAGACTGACATTATAGGAAGGAGAAAAAAAGGGCTTGTTTTGCTCAACCTTTTAAAAAGGATGAAGGAGGGGCACCTGGGTGGCTTAGTCATTAAGTGTTTGCCTTCGGCTCAGGTCATGATCCCAGGGTCCTGGGTTCGAGCCCCACATTGGGCTCCCTGCTCAGCAGGAAGCCTGCTTCTCCCTCTCCCACTCCCCCTGCTTGTGTTCCCTCTCTTGCTGTGTCTGTCAAATAAATAAAAAATCTTAAAAAAAAAAAAAAAAAGACAAAGGAAACTGGATTGCGAAACTAAATTTATTAAAAATCTTTGAATTGTCACTTAAAATGGTGGATTTTATTTCTTATGTTTTTGTTTTTAGCCATTCTGACAGGTGTGAGGTGATACTACGGTTTTTGATTGCATATCCCTGATGATAAGTGAGGTTGAACATCTTTTCATGTGTCTGTTGGGCATCTGTAGGTCTTTGGAAAAATGTTCATGTCTTCTGCCCATTTTTAATTGGATTATTTATTTTTTTGGTGTTGAGTTGTTTAAGTCTTTATATATTTTGGATATTAACCCCTACTGGGGCATATTGTTTGCAAATATCTTCTCCTGTTCAGTAGGTTGTCTTTTTATTTTGTTGATGATTTCCTTTGCTCTGCAAAAGTTCTTTATTTTGGGGTAGTTGTTTTTTTGCTTCTGTTTCCCTCACCAAAGGAGACATATCTAGAAAAATGTTTCTGTGGCTGATGTCAAGAGATAACTGCCTATGTTTTCTTCTAGGAATTTTCTGGTTTCAGGTCTCATGTTTAGGTCTTTAATCTATTTTGAGTTTATTTTTGTGTATGGCGTAAGGAAGTGGTCCAAGAAATGTGTTGGTGAGGATGTGGAGAAAAAGGAACTCTTGGCACTGTTGATGGGAATGTAGGCTAGTGCAGCTCCTCTGGGAAACAGTGTGGAGTTCCTAAAAAAATTAAAATAGAATTATCATATCCAGTAATTCCCCTAGTGGATATTTACCCAAAGAAAATGAAAACTCTAATTTGAAAACATATGTGCATCCCTGTGTTTATTGCTGCATTATTTACAATAGCTAAGATATGGAAGCAGCTTGAGTTGCTTCATATGGTATTTATCTTTCTCTGATTGACTTACTTCACTTACCATTATACCCTTTAGTCCATCCATGTTGTTTGCAAATGGCAAGATTTCATTCTTTTTTATGGCTAAGTAAATTTCCATTTCCATATTATCACATCTTCTTTATCCATTCTTCTGTGGATGCACAGTTAGGTTGAATAAAGCTTTTTAAAGAAAGCATAAAGAAAAATCTATTTTTCACCAGTTAAGTGAAATTTTTGAAAGAGGGAACTTGTTTTAGCTTTCACATTTAAGTCTGTAATCCATCCTGGCTTAGTTTTTGTGTATTTTTCCATGCAGCTATCTAGTGGCTACGATCATTTATTTGAAAGACCTTTAAAATTGTCATGTTTTTGAAAATCAGGTGACTATATATATAGTTGGATCTACTCTTGTACTAAGTTTTCCACTTACTAGTTTATTCTTTTGCCAGTACCATTCGGTTTTGATGACATTAGCGATAATAAATCTTGGAATCCAGTAGTGTAACCCTCCAACCTTTGATAGCATATAGAAATACAATTGATATTTATATATTGATTTTGTATCTTATTACCTTGCTGAATTCACTTACTAGTTTGTAATTCTTTGGATTTTCTTTTTTTTTTTTTTAAAGATTTTATTTTTTTATTTATTTGAGAGAGAGAGCAGAAGACGGGAGGAGGGTCAGGGGGAGAAGCACACCCCCCACTGAGCGGGGAGCCCGATGTGGGACTCAATCCCAGGACTCCAGGATCATGACCTGAGCCGAAGGCAGTCACTTAACCAACTGAGCCACCCAGGAGCCCAATTCTTTGGATTTTCTACACACACAATTGTGCTGTCTGTGAACAAAGTTAACATAAGGGCTGTAAATGCTGTACCAGCTTTGCACTCGTGGAATAAATATTACTGGGTTATAGTAACAGCCTTTTTAATATTGTCAGATTCATTTGCTAATATTTTGCTGAGGGTTTTTAAATGTAAATTCATGATGGATATTTGTAGTTTTATTCTGATATGTTGGTTTCAAGGTTATGCTTTCTTCATAAAACAAGTTGTAGATTGTTGCATTGACCTGCATTTTTCTGGATTTGTGCAAGATTAGTATTTTTTTCATTATGTGTTTGATAGACTTCATCAGGGAAGCCTTGGAGTTTTCTTTGTTGGCAGGTTTCAGATCACAGATTCAGTTCTCTGTTGTTTCCTGTTTCATTGTTTTATTTTTCCTCTCATCTTTATTTCTTCTTTCTTCTTACTTTTGCTTTAATTTGCCTATTTTAGAACAGGGCTTGGCAGACTAAGACCTGTGGACCATACGTAGCTCACCATTTGTTTTGCATGGCCTGCAAATTAAAAATGATTTATATATATATATATTTTAAAGATTTTATTTATTTATTGGACAGAGACAGTGAGAGAGGGAACACAAGCAGGGGCGGTGGGAGAGGGAGAAGCAGGCCTCCCGCCGAGCAGGGAGCCCGATGTGGGGCTCGATCCCAGGACCCTGGGATCATGACCTAACTGAAGGCAGACGCTTAACGACCGAGCCACCCAGGTGCCCCTGATTTTTAAATTTTTAAATAGGTAGGGAAAAATAATAAAAGAAGAGTAATATTTTGTCACATGTGAAAATTATATAGTATTCAAATTACATTGTCCATTTGTTGCAATACAGTTATGCTCATTTGTTTATATATTGTCTGTGCTTTTATGTTACAGTGGCAGAGTTGAGTAGTTGTAATAGAGACTGTATGGACCTCAAAACCTAAAATTTTTACCATCTAGCACTTTGCAAACAAATTTATCACCCCTGACTAAGATAATTGATTTTAGACTTTTTACTTAAAGCTATAAAATTTCCTCTGAGCATTGGTTTAGGTGCCTTCTACAAATTTTGGTATGTTACACTGATATTTGTTACTGATTTGTAGCTTGATTCTATTGTTAGAGAACATGTGACTTAAAACCTTTGAAATAGAAATTTATTGTGACTTTGCTTTATTGTCATATGGTCAGTTTTGATTAATACTAAATGCACACTTGAAAATGTATGTGTTGCATATTTGCTGGATGTAGTGTTCTGTAGTTTTCTCAGGTAAGTATGATACTGTTCATTTCTTTCTCAGTTTGTCTGTCTGTCTGTACGATGTCCTCTATCAGTTACTGAGAAAGGTATGTTAAAATCTCCCATCAGAGTCAGCGGACTTGTCTTTTTCTTTGTAGTACTATAAACTTTTGCTTAAACTATCTTGAAGGTATATGATAAGGTATATATACTTTTAGGATTGTTGTCTTTTTGATGAATTGAGTTCATAAAATTTTTATAAGGTCCCTTTTTATCTTTGATGGTACTTATTTTTATTTTTTAAAAAATATTTTATTTGATAGAGACAGATAGTGACAGAGATAGCAAGAGAGAGCAAAAGCAGGGGGAGAGGCAAAGGGAGAGGGAGAAGCAGTCTCCCTGTGGAGCAGGGAGCCTGATGCTGGGCTCAGTCCCAGGACACTGGGATCATGACCTCAGCCAAAGGCAGACGCTTAACCGACTGAGCCACCCAGGCACCCCTTATTTTATTTTTTTTAAAAGATTTTTATTTATTTATTTGAGAAAGGAGAGAGTGAGAGAGATCATGAGCGGGGGGCGGGGTTAGTGGTGGAGGAAGAAGCTGACTCCTTGCTGAGCAGAGCCCGATGTGGGACTCGATCCCAGGATCCTGGGATCATGACATGAGACAAGGCAAGACGCTTAACCGACTGAGCCACCCAGGCGCCCTGATAGTACTTAAAGTGTACTTTGATGTTATTGAGCCACCATGGCTTTCTTCTGATTTTCTGTTTACATGGTTTTATCTTTTTCCCTTCTTTCACTTTGAATCTATTTCTGTCATTGGATTTAAATTGTTTGGTTTTTTTTTTTTTTTTTTAAGCAGCTTATAGTTGGAACTTTTTTCTTTGTTCACTGTTAAAATCTATTGACCTTTATCTGGATTGTTTTGTTCATTTACATTTAATGTTATCACTGATAGGGCTAGTTTTTAAGCATTCCATCTTGATATTTTCTGCTTTTCTCGTGTTCTTCGGTTATATTTCCTTGTTTTCATTTGGATTGAGTTTTTTAAATTACATTTATATTGCCTCTTGCCTTTTTAGCTATGCCTCTTTTTTCTTTCTTTTTAAAAAGTGGTTGTATTAGTCTGCTTAGGTTGGTATAACAAAATACCATAGACTGTGGCTTAAACAATGAAAATTAGTTTTCTCACAGTTCTGGAGGCTGGAAAGTCTAAGGTAATGGTTTTGGCAGGGTTCTGTTTCTGTTGCAAGCTCTCATCCTGGCTTATAGACAGCTGCCTCTGAGCTGTGTCTTCATGTAGAGTGGGGAGAGACCACCCCCACCTTTATGAACTCATTTAACCTTAATTATGTCTTCAAGACTCTTTCTCCATGTACAGTCACATTGGGGGTTAGAACTTCAACATAGGAATTTGGGAGGGACACAGTTCAATCCATTGCAGTGCTTGTAAAGATTATAATGTGCACCGTTAATTTATAAAGTAGAATTCAGTTAGTTGTAGCATTACATGTATAGCTAATTATAAGGACAGTCCTTACAGTTCATGTCTTTGTACATGTGTTATAAATTCCCCAAACATTATTATTTTATTTGCTTTAAACAGTAGTCACTTAATGAAATCTAAGAAAAAGTGTTATAAATGCTCACATATTTATTTTTCATTCATTCTTGGATCCATTTTCGTATTGGTTCCTGTCCAAAGAACTTCCTTAGTATATATTTATTAACTTTCTAAAAATTGAGATTAATTCATTGCCATAAAATTCGCCCTTTTATTTTTTAAAATTTATTTTTATTTTTATTTTTTTTAAGTAGGCTCCATGCCCAGTGTGGAGCCTAATGTGGGGCTTGAACTCATGACCATGAGATCAAGATCTGAGCTGATATCAAGAGTTGGATGCTTAACAGACTGAGCCACCCAGGTTCCCCTAAAATTTATCCTTTTAAAGTGTATAGTTTAGTGATTTTTAGTATACTCATAGAATTGTGCAGCCATGACCACAGGTTTTTTTTGTTTTTTTTAAGTATATGTGCTACCGAAGTGAGCACTGACGACAGATGTTTTTAGGACATTTTTGTCACCCCCAAGATGAACCCCTTGCCCTCTGTTAGTCACTCCTCACTTTCCCACATCCCCTCCTCAACAGCACCCCATCCATATACAACTATGAATTTGTCCGTTTTGGACATTCATAGAAATGCAGTTATATAATATGTGTGGTCTTCTACTTAGCATGAGTTCTTCAGGGTTCATCCATGTTGTAGTGTGTATCTGTATCTGTATATATTTTTTAAGATTTTATTTATTTATTTGACAGACAGAGAACAAAAGCGGGGTGGGTGGTGGGGTGGGAGAGGGAGAAGCAGGCTTCCCGCTGAGCAGGGAGCCTGATGTGGGGCTGATCCCAGGACCCCGGGATCATGACCCGAGCCAAAGGCAGACGCTTAATGACTGAGCCACCCAGGCGCCCCTGTATTGTTTCTTTTATTGCTGAAAAATAATCTTCTATGGATATGGCACATTTTATATATCCATTATATATTAGTTGATAGACATTAAAGTTATTTCCACTTTCTAGCTGTTATGAATAAGGTAAGCCTGTTCTTTCTCCACTTAATTGTTTTGGTACTCTTGGCAATTGAAGATCATTTGATAGAAATGTGGGTGTATATTACTAAACTCTGAATTATGTTCAGTTGATCTCTGGTTTGCTTTATGCCAATATCATCACACTGTTATGATGACTACAGCTTTGTAGTAAGTTTTGAAATTGTGAAATACGAGTTTTAGAGAACTTCATTCCTATTTTTCAAGATTTTTTGGGTTATTTTGAGATCCTTGCATTTTCATGTGTAATGTTAAGATCACCTTGTGAATTTTTTACAAAAGTCCCAGGTGGGATCTTGATAAGGAAGTATTGCTGTTGTACCAATATTAAGTGTTACAGTACATAAATGTAGGGTATATCTTATTTAGGTTGTCTTTAATTTCTTTCAACAGTGTTCTGTAATTTTCTGTGTACAAGTCTTACACTTTTTTGGTTCAGTTTATTACTATTTTATTCTTATTGATGCTGTTTTAAATGGAAATGGAATTTTTTTCTTTCATTTTTGATACTTCTCATTTGTAGAAATAACATTTTTTGTGTATATTGATCTTGGATACTCTTGCTAAACTCATTTATTAGTTCCAGTAGGTTTTTAGTGGCTTCCTTAGGATTTTCTGTATACAAGATCATGTCATCTGAAAATTTCTGAATAGAAAATTTTACTTTGTCCTTTTCAATCTGGGTGTTTTTTATTTACTTTTCTTTCCTGGTCACCTGGTGGAACCTCTAGTACAATTGAGTCTAAGTTGTGAGAGCTAACTAAGTTCTTACCTTGTTTCTGATCTTAGGAGGTAGTATTTCTTGTGCAGTCTCAGTTTTCTCAGCTGTCTGAAAATTGTCTATCTTTGAAGGCTTCTTTGGTAATCTGGAACATTAGGTTGACTCTTTCAGTACTGTACTCTTTCAATACTATCATTCCATTGTTTTCTGGCTTACATTGTTTCCTGTGAGTAGTCAGTCTGTTCTTGTTGTTTCTCTAATGTGTCTTTTTTCCTGATGTTTATAAGACTTTTCTCTTGATCTTTAATTTTTGGCTGCCTGATCTTTATGTGCCTAGGTTTGACTTTCTTTTTATTTATTCTCCTATGTTATTAGCTGAGATTCTTGGATCTGTGGGTTAAAATCTTTCACTTTTGGGGTATTTTTGTTCATTTTTCTATCCAAATGTTCTCCTTTCTTTCTAAATGCCTTTTAGGAAGTGCAGTTCGTACTATGTTAGGTCGTTTGGTGTTGTCCCACAGATTTGACACACCTTTTTTTTTTTTTTTTGTACCCTTCATCTAGGTGATTTACTTTAATAAATTTTAGCTTCATGGTTCAGATGTGTTAGGGGTGGAATTGGACTCCTCTGCGACGGGAACTTGGAATCTAAGTTGTGGGAGAGTACAAGTTCTTGGTTTTCAGGCCAGCTTCCTGCATCACTGCTGCTTATTCTGTGGAAGTGCTCTGGAGGGTAATTGGTGGGAGTGAGGACTAGTTTTCTCTTTCGGCTTCTCTAGATTTTAGTCTGCTCACACTCAGGTATTGAAAGTTTGACTGATTTCTCTATCTTACTAAGGATCCTTTATCTATCACTGCTTTTTTTCTTTGTGCACTTGTGCTTCAGGCAATGTAAATGGTACTCAGCGTTTTTATTTATTTATTATTAAAAGATCTCATTTATTTATTTGACAGAGAGGCACACACAGCGAGAGAGGGAACACAAGCAGGCGGAGTGGGAGAGGGAGAAGCAGGCTTCCCACGGAGCAGGGAGCCCGATGTAGGGCTTGATTCCAGGACCCTGGGATCATGACCTGAGTCCAAGGCAGATGCTTAACGACTGAGCCACCCAGGCGTCCCGGTACTCAGGGTTTAAAGCAGTATTCATCTGTGGCCAACTGGAGAAGGCTGGTCCCTCTCTAGAATTCAGTTCATTTGGACTTGTGACTAGAGGTCTTTGAGGTCTTTAAAGAAGAGAAGGGTTTTAATTTACCTAGTGTTTTCTAATTGTTTTGACAGAATTGATTGTCTTTGTGATCTTCCACATTCTAACTGGAAGTGGAAGTCCTCCATTGAAGGATTTGAGTAAGGTCAAGATCTTAAGTTGTGCAAGGAATGAGTAACTACGCATTGTTGTTAGGGTTGCTTTGTGTGTATTTGAGATTAATGAAAAATTTTACAAAGACAAGTGACTTTAATTGGGTTAGTGAGTAGTTCTAACAGGTCCTCAAGTTATATTGGACGATTTATATGTTTTCAGTGGTTAATTGGGAGGAGGGGGAAGCTAAAAAGATGGTTTTTTTTTTTTTATGAATTATAAACACTGAGTTTAACTGGGTTGGATGTACTTGCCTTCAACTACCCTCCCCTTTTATTTTGGAAGAATTAATGGTGGATTCATTACATTGAAAGTGAGTTTTTCTATTTTATTTATTTATTACTGTTTTTTTAAAGATTTTATTTATTTGACAGAGAGAGACACAGTGAGAGAGGGAACACAAGCAGGGGGAGTGGGAGGGGGAGAAGCAGGCTTCCCGCGAAGCAGGGAGCCCGATGTGGGACTCGATCCCAGAACCCTGGGATCATGACCTGAGCCGAAGGCAGACGCTTAATGACTGAGCCACCCTCGTGCCCCGAGTTTTTCTATTTTAAAGTTGACAATCACCTGGCAGCAACATTGTGAATATACTAAGAAACGACTGGCTTGTACATTTTTAAATTGTTAAAATGTTATATTTTATGTTTTTATTTAAAGATTTTATTTTTAAGTAATTTCTACACCCATCGTGGGGCTTATAACCCCAAGATAAAGGGTCGCATGCTCTAGCAACTGAGCCAGCCAGTTATGTTTTATGTTGTATGAATTTTATCTCAATTAAAACAGATCAGGCAGTTTGAAAGTCCTTTCCTGATGTTTATTGCAATTCTTAGTTGTAATGGACACTTGTTTGCTTTTTATTGTTAGTGGTTAATTGGTGTGTGGATTAGTTCTAGAGTTTGATTTTGGGTCATTGCCAGCTGACTTTCAAAATTGAGTTTGTTTGAAAAATACCATTAGTAAATAAGTGTTATATCTTTCTTTTTATTTGTTATAAGGTTACTTACTAAAACCTTACTCTTTATCCTATATAGTTTTTATGAGAAATTGATGGAAAGGATAAAAGTGTGATGTTGATAAACTGCTTTTGAGAACTTTGCCAAGTTATACAGTGTTTTTTGAAGAATGGCTCATGATATCTGATGTGTCACTTGGTTTCCCACAGTCTTTCTTTTTTTCCTCCTGAGTCTTAATTTTGCCCTTTTTAACCTCCCTCCCTTGTCTCTTCAGTCTCGTTGCCAACAATTTTGAAGATGGTTCCCATGTAGTGTCACCATTAGACGCGAATGGAAACTTCAATGTTGTTATTAAAGAGGAGCCTGTAGATGATTATGAATACGAACTTGCTGAGTGCCCGGAAGGGGTAACTATAAAACAGGAAGAGACAGATGAGGAAACAGATGTATACTCAAACAGTGATGATGATCCTATACTAGAGAAACAGCTAAAGAGGCACAATAAAGTTGATAACCTAGAAGCTGACCATCCGTCTTCTAAATGGCTACCAAATAGCCCATCAGGTGTTGCTCAAGCTAAAATGTTCAAGTTAGACGCTGGAAAGATGCCAGTAGTCTATCTGGAGCCCTGTGCTGTCACCAAAAGTACAGTGAAGATTTCTGAGCTCCCTGATAACATGCTTTCCACATCTCGAAAGGATAAATCTTCTGTATTGACAGAATTAGACTATTTGCCTACGTACATTGAAAATTCCAGTGAGACTGGCTTCTGCTTAGGCAAGGAATCAGAAAATGGTCTTAGAAAACATTCACCAGATCTCAGAGTGGTACAGAAATATCCCTTACTTAAAGAGCCTCAATGGAAATATCCTGAGCTATCTGACAGCATTAACACAGAAAGAATACCTGACAGTTCAAAGAGTTCAGCTGGGGACCCATTTTTAGGAAAAGAGGACTTGGGCAGAAGAAGAACAACTGTGCTTAAGATTTCAACAGCCTCCAAGGTTGTGAATGCTAATCAGAATGCCCCTTCAAATGTCCCTGGAAAAAGAGGAAGGCCACGAAAATTGAAACTCTCTAAGGCAGGGCGACCACCTAAAAACACAGGAAAATCTTTAACTTCTACAAAGAACACTCCTATGGGTCCTGGGAGTACCTTTCCAGATGTGAAGCCTGATCTGGAAGACGTGGATGGTGTTCTCTTTGTTTCCTTTGAATCGAAGGTAAGATTATCATTTTCAGCATTTCTTTGGAGGTCAGATAGTGATTCTGGAATTGTATACTGGTTGATAACTAACTTAGAATCTTGTTTTTTCGAATGCACCTGCTAGGTGAAGATGTATGTGTAGGGAGGGGAGTGTCTCCAAAATGTTTGGTTTAATTAACAGGCTCCACTTAAGATATTTTGTTTGAATGGACTTAAATGTCTGCTTTGATTTCAGTTCATGATTGTTGAACTGCATTTAGCTGGAATTTTAAAAATTGTTGGATCTTACTGGAATTTACATCATTATGGATTCTAAAAAGGCATACATACATGAAAACTTGACTATTTTAGAATACCCCATCCTCTGATTTTCATCAACAATAACAGAGTACCACTGGAGAACTAATATTGTCTTAGAAATTCTGTTGTCTCACACAGATAGTTTATTTTACTGCAACTCTCCAACTACATTATTTTTCTTTTAGATCTTTATAGAAGCCTGGTATTTCTAAATTGGCTACAGAGAGGTTGAATTCTCTTTAGCTGGTCTTTTCTTTTTTTTTTTTTAAGATTTTATTTATTTATCTGAGACAGAGAGACAGAGAGCACATGAGAGGGGGGAGGGTCAGAGGGAGAAGCAGGCTCCCTGCCGAGCAGGGAGCCTGATGTGGGACTCGATCCAGGGACTCCAGGATCATGACCTGAGCCGAAGGCAGTCGCTTAACCAACTGAGCCACCCAGGCGCCCCTAGCTGGTGTTTTCCTCTCTGTTAATTGCTGAGTAATCTGTTTTTACATAGGCTCTAAGAAATCAGTACGTAAATTGGCATAAACAGTTTTATGAGCATATGAGCCTATTCAGATTTTTTTGCCTTTTTCCCTTCTGATTGAAATGCTATTAATGTAGAACATTTAGAAAATATCGAATTAGAAAAAAAAGGTTCCTGGTTTACATTTAAACTTCTAGAAGTGATAGGAACTTCTTTCTTTTTTTATATATAGGAAGCTCTTGACATTCATGCAGTTGATGGGACAACTGAAGAACCCTGTAGTCTTCAGGCATCAACCACAAATGACCCAGGTATTATATAATAGTTTAAAAGGAGAGATATTTGGGATTTGGCTCTAGAAGTGAAAGATGCAATCTTTCTTTTTCTTAGTATATAGCAACTTATTTTGTTATTGTTTGTTTTCTGAGTAGGTTGCAGAGCAAGAATTTCCCAGTTGGAAAAGGAATTGATAGAAGATTTGAAGGCCTTGCGGCATAAGCAGGTGATACATCCTGGTCTTCAAGAAGGTAATATTTAAAAAAAAAAAAAAATACAAGCCAGTTTTTAATTTTGTTCTCTTTTTTTCTCTCCTTTCTTTTTTCCCCTTTTCTCCCTTCCCGGTTCTCCTTACCCATTTTTGTTTTTCCTCCTTCCCCCCCCGCATCCTTGATTTCATTTTTTAGTGCCTCTCTCAGCTTGTGTTTTTCTCTGATTCTTTCTCTTAATTTAAAAGCTTCTCTAGGGTTATTTGTTTTTTTTATTATAACAAAAACCTTTCCAACTCTGAAGATATTGTCTCTGTGAAGCATAATATCTTATGCATTTAAAAACTATGATAATAAAGTATTTTCTTCCCTATTTCTTATTTTTAAGTTTTAGTTGCTTTTGTTTTTGTGTGCTTTTTTTTGTGTGGGGGGGGTCCTACTTATTCTTATATACTTAGTAATATGTAAGTGTGTAAATAGAATACTTTTCTCATTGTGTGACTGTAAACATATTTTGTGTATTTCATGTATTGCCTGGGACGTCAGTTAAAATTTTCACTATTATCTCTATTTTGTTGTAATAAATTATCTTGGCTTTGATTATGTTGCTTAATCCTGTATTTTAATACTGAAATCTATACTAGTCCTACTTCTGATGTATGGTCAGAAGGCCGGTAGTAGCCTAACACTATGTCACAACGCCTACATCATTCACCTTACTTCATTTTTATCACATAGGCATTTTATCATCTCATATCTTTTTTTTTTTTTTTTGATTTTTTATTTATTTGCGAGAGAGAGAATGAGAGACAGAGAGCATGAGAGGAAGGAGGGTCAGAGGGAGAAGCAGACTCCCTGCTGAGCAGGGAGCCTGATGTGGGACTCGATCCCGGGACTCCAGGATCATGACCTGAGCCGAAGGCAGTCGCTTAACCAACTGAGCCACCCAGGCGCCCTATCATCTCATATCGTCACAAGAAGAACAGTATAATATTTTGAGAAAGACCACACATTCCATAATTTTTATTGTAATATATTATAATCTATTTTATTATTTTCTCTTACTGTCCCTAATTTATAAACTTTATCATAAGTATGTATGTCTAGGAAAAAACATTGTGTGTGTGTGTGTATGTGTGTGTATCAGGGTTTGGTGCTAGGTGGTTTCAGGCATCCACTGAGGGTCTTAGAATATATCCACTGTGGGTCTTAAAATGTATCCCCTGCAGATTAGGAGGGATTGCTCTATACTTATTACCATCATAGGAACTACTGACGTTGCCACTTGCTGTAAATGAGAGATTGTAAACCATGCCCCAGTTTTTAGTTTCTTGTATATTTGATTTTAGGTGTGCTTTTTGGAGTAGTTTATTGAGTTTTTGACTATTAGTCAGCTCCCCCCCCCCCCCCCCCCCCCCCGGGGGTTGTGGTTTTTTTTTTTTTTTTTTTTTTTTTTTTTTTGTGTGTTTTTTGGGGTTTTTTTTTAAATTTTTTATTTTTTGCCCCCCCCCCCCCCCCCCCCCCGGCAAAGGATTGTTGAGCTGATTTACATTATATAGTGGATCATTTATATGAGAGTCTAAGTAGTATATGCTAACAAAATGATATATAAAATGATCATTCAGTTTCTAAATCAGCTAGTAATACTTGAAGAACTTTTGCTTTAATATGAGGCTGCTTGTGTGACAGTGTGGTCTTAGAGGGGTACTGTGGATTATAATGGGACAATTACAGTCACATCATAGTCTTAATAGTAAATAACATTATTGCTTATTGTTAGCTTTCATTTCTGCTATTTTATTTTAATAATATTCTCTTACCTCTATCAGTTAATTTTTCCTTTATCTTTTTTTTCTCTCTCCTACTTCCATATTTTGTTAGTTATGTACTCTGATAATGTGTAAATATCTTTCAACTTGATCCCTACCTTTGTTTCCGTCTTAGTCCTAGAGGTAAATATGTTCAGACCTGCTGGTCTTTTTGCTTTGGTTTGTTTGCCTATTATTTCCTGGCTGGTTAAGGTTTGAGTTTGTTTTTTCCTTCTCCTACATACATTGTAGTCAAATCTAACTTTTTCCTCTGTGTAATTGTGGTTCAAAGTCAAATGCTCCTGGAAACTAAGCAGGTAGCCAAATAAAATTAGCCTGATTTTGTGTACGAGGTTGGACTCTTGACAGGCTGGAGCACAGGTGCCTCTTCTAAAGGGCAATCACATCTGTGGATTATTGTCATATGGGAAGGTTGGCCCAGTATTTTCAGAAATTCTCATTGTTCAGTAAAGACTGAAGTCAGCATTTTTATGTAATGATGCTCAATTTCTAAGTGGTAGAAGCTGATACTAGTCTTTTGGGCGAAGCTTTAAACACTGAGCCAAACAAAATGTGGGTGAACCATCAGTTTTCATCTGCTATACGGATTCTGCGTTTGGTGTCATGTACAAGTTTTTACTTAATCTTCATGTTGTTAAAATTAATTCAACTGTATTCTTACATAGTTTTATATTTTTTAAAAGATTTTATTTACTTATTTGAGAGAGAGAGTGCAAGTGGGGGTAGAAACAGAGGGGACAAGCATACTGCACTGAGTGTGAAATCAGACACGGGGCTCAATCCCAGGACCCCATGATCATGACCTCAGCTGAAATTAAGAGTTGGACACTCAACCGACTGAGCCACCCAGCCGCCCCACATCGTTTTATTTAAAAAAAAAAAAAACAAAAACAAAAACCAAAAAAACCCCAGTTAAATCTGTAATTCATAAGGTACTATTCATAAGGTGTGAGGTAGAGATCTGTTTTGGGTTTTTCTATTTTGTTTCGGCAGATATCCCTTCACTCCTCAACCTTTGTTTGTTAAGACTTAGAATTTCAGAAAAATAAGTTACACTGGCTAAGTATTTGTAGTAACTGAGTGATCCCAATCACAGGTGTCCCTTTAAGGTCCCTCTCTAAAAATGGATGATTGAAATAATTTGTTAAATTTTACTCCAATAATGTCATATTTCTTTGCTTTTCTGTTAACTGTGGAGTTACATTGTTTTTTAGAATATAAGCACTTAAAAATCTTTGAGCTGGAAACTCAAAAAACTTGAAAAGATTTTTGAGCTTGCTTTGAAGTTGTGGAAGAAATGTTAAGCCTGAGGAGGTGTTTTTACTAGTGGTGGTAGTCTTGTTGCTAAAATAAAATAAGAATCTTAATTTTGTTTTCCACAGAACTATATTTTTTCTGTCTCCTGTACTACCTTTACTACATCCAGATTGATTTATTTCCTATCAACCTGAAATTATCATCTGTTTTTGAACTCTGAAGGTATTTTCGTAGAAGCATTTCTACTTCACTGCTACCAAGTCAATTCTATGTCAATTTAAAAATTTTTTAAAAAGATTTATTTACTTGAGAGAGCGAGAGAGCACACATGGGGGGGTGGAGAGACAGGGAGAGAGGAAGAAGCAGAGTCCCCGCTGAGCAGGGAGCCAGATTGCAGGGCTTTACCCCAGGACCCTGGGATCATGACCTGAGCTGAAGGCCGATGCTTAATGATTGAGCCACCCAGGCATCCCTAAAATATTTTTTAGGGAGATAATAATTTAGCTAATTATTTTAGCTAAGTTTTAGGTTTGTAGAAAAATTGGGAACGTAGTAGAGTTCCCATATACTCTTCATTCCGTTTCCCTTATTATTAACATCTCACATTAGTGTATTTGTTACAGTTAGTGAGACAATATTGATATATTAATATATTTTTTAAAACTTTTATTTATTTGACAGAGAGAGAGACAGTGAGAGAGGAAGTACAAGCAGGGGGAGTGGGAGAGGGAGAAGCAGGGTTCCCGCTGAGCAGGGAGCCCGATGCAGGGCTCTATCCCAGGACCCTGGGATCATGACCTGAGCCGAAGGCAGATGCTTAATGACGGGAGCCACCCAGGCACCCCTCATATATTAGTATTAACTGAGGTCCATTCAGATTCCCTTACTTTTTTTATTCCAGGATTCCATCTAGGAAATCACATTTAGTAGTCATGTCTCGTTAGGATCCTCTTGGCTGGGACAGTTACTCAAAAAAAAAAAAAAAAAAAATTTTTTTTTTAAGATTTTTATTTATTTATTGAGAGAGAATGATAGATGAGAGGGGGGAGAGCCAGAGGGAGAAGCAGACTCCCCACTGAGCAGGGAGCCCCCAACGCGGGACTCGATCCCGGGACTCCAGGATCATGACCCAAGCCAAAGGCAGTCGCTCAACCAACTGAGCCACCCAGGCGCCCTGTTTACTCAAATTTTTAAATTTTTAATGACCTTGACAATTTTGAGGAGTACTGGTCAGATATTTTGTAGAATGTCTCTCAGTTGAGTTTCATCTGATGTTTTTCTCAAGGTTAGACTGAGGTTATATGTTCATAAGAGGAAGATCACAGAAGTGGAATGTCATTCTCATCCCGTTGTATCAAGGGTACATTTTATCAACATGATTTATCACTGACCTGTCCATGCTGTACTCTTTGGAAGGAAGTCACCGGGCAGTCCATATTTAGTGAGTAGGAAGTTATGCTTCACTTTCTTGAGGTGGAGTATGAGCATAAATTAATAGGAATTTCTCTGCACCAGAGAGTTACCTTTTCCCCCAAATTTTTAAAAAGTTTTTATTTTAGGGGGCGCCTGGGTGGCTCAGATGGTTCTACTGCTCCCCCTGCTTGTGCTCTCTCACTCTCTCTGTCAAATAAATAAATAAAATCTTAAAAAAAAAAAAAGTGTTACGAGGGCGCCTGGGTGGCTCAGTTAGTTAAGCGACTGCCTTCGGCTCAGGTCATGATCCTGGAGTCCTTGGATCGAGTCCCGCATCGGGCTCCCTGCTCGGCAGGGAGCCTGCTTCTCCCTCTGACCCTCCCCCTCTCATGTGCTCTCTGTCTCTCTCATTCTCTCTGTCTCAAATAAATAAATAAAATCTTTAAAAAAAAAAGTTTATTTTAATTCCAGTTAGTTAACATACAGTTATATTAGGTTCCGATGTACAGTATAGTGATATTTCATTTCCATACGTCACCCAGTGCTTATCACAAATACACACCTTAATCCCCATCCCCTATGTCCCCCACCCCCCCACTCCTCTCCCCTCTGGTGACCATCAGTTTGTTCTCTATAATTAAGAGTCTGTTTCTTCATTTGTTTCTCTTTGTTCATTTGTTTTGTTTCTTAAATTCCACGTATGAGTGAAAATACATGGTATTTGTGTTCTCTGATTGACTTACGTCGCTTCACATTGTACTGTAAAGTTGTTGCAACCTATCTATTATATCACTAATGAACTTTTGTCAGTTATAATGTTAAATTCCTTTATGGCCATCTTTCTAGAGCTCTGTGACAATTTTTAGTTAAAAATATTCTGAGTGTAGTGTTAAATTGACGGTTACCTGGAGCTTTTCTGTTTTATATATATTTGCTTTTCTGTTCTCTGCTGGTTAGTTACATAGGAGTTTATTCCTCTTGAATGTGTTTTTGTGGGTCCTTTATATTTTAGTGTGTTTTTAGCTGGGGCAGGCATTTTTTAAAATGCTTTATTTTTTAGAGAGCGCGAGCGTGCTGGTGCGCACATGCGCACAGGCAGGGGGAGGAGCAAAGGGTGGGGAGAGAATTTCAAGCAGGCTCCATGCCCAGCGTGGAGCCGATTTGGGGTGCAGTCTCATGACCCTGAGATTATGACTGAGCCAAAGTCAAGAGTCAGTTGACGCTTAATCAACTGAACCACCCAGGCATCCCAGGCTTTTTTTTTTAAACTATGGTGAGTCTGCCTTTGAACCTGAAGTGTATCTTTTTTTCAGTTCTATCTTTAGGAGTCTTTTTTTTGTAATGGTGTGATAATATGTTTTTAAGAAGTAGTTCCTAAGGGCGCCTGGGTGGCTAGTCGTTAAGCGTCTGCCTTCGGCTCAGGTCATGATCCCAGGGTCCCGGGATCGAGTCCCACATCGGGCTCCCTGCTCGGCAGGAAGCCTGCTTCTCCCTCTCCCATTCCCCCTGCTTGTGTTACTGCTCTCGCTATCTCTCTCTCTGTCAAATAAATAAATAAAATCTTTAAAAAAAAAAAAAAAAAAGTAGTTCCTAATCTGGTGAAAAGGTAAAAGCATTTAGAAGTTATAATTTAGTTTAAACCGTCATATGTGGAAAGGATTTTATGTTTTTTGGGGATATGCTTTCTGCGAATTATTTAGCTATCTTTTCTGCAACTTACTCTTCATTCATAGGAAACCAACTAAGTCTAAGGTCTCTCTAGTATGTGTTAAATAGGGAAGGATTTTCTTGCAGGGCAAACATTTCAGGATAGTATAAATAAGCTAAATTGGGAATTACTTTGAACATGGTTTATGTGCCATTGACTTTTACTTTTATGGCTTTAAAAATATTGATAGGTATATTTAAAATAAATTTCATGTTTTTGTTGTTTTTAGAACTTGCTTTCACTTTTGGGGGGAAAGTGGAAGTTTAAAATACAAGTAAACACAGACAAGAAAATAGGAAAAACAGTCTCTAAATTTGATTGTGTGGGGTCTAGAGTTTGTAGGTCTACATATAGGTACATTTTTTATCAATTTAATTCCTTTTTTTTTTTATCATCTATGTAGGCAGCTGTTCTGGCATTTTTTGGTCAATAATAAGTATTTTTCTCTTCTCAAAGCACTAGAATATCTTATTTTATCCTTTATTTAGGATTCAGTTCTCACTTGAATTTCTGAATATATTGCTTTGTGGTTCCACTCTGCTGTCCCTTCCCACCTTTCCTAGTTAATTCTACTTATTCGAATTTAAGAATTACATACTCAGTAAAATTTTACCGCATTCCCTTGGGCTTTTCAAGTTACTTCTTTTTGCTTACCTCTCTTGGGACTTATTTACGCCATTATAACTTCTAAAGAGTCAGTTGGGAAAATAACACTAAAGTTCCTTGAGGTCTGGGAAACGTCTTTTATCTCTATTATCATCTGTATTACAGAGTATTTCATAGAGAAGGTACAATAAATTCTTAAAACATAAAACCCGGTATGGTGGATTAATATTTTAATTGATGAGGAAGTGAAAGCCATGAGAAATTTAGCCCAAACACAAGATAGAAACCAGTTGTTTTGACTTCCAATTGTATTTTTACCTGATTGATTGGAAACATGAGGAAAGACTTACTTAAAAGATTTTATTTTTGGGGTGTCTGGGTGGCTCATTTGGTTAATAACTGTAGAGGTGGTTGTCTCTAGCTACAAGCAGCCTCAGGTTTATCCCAGTTTTTTGTGTAATTATCATTTTTTAAAAGATTTTATTTATTTGACAGAGCACGCACAAGCAGGGGGAGCAGCAGAGGGAGAGGGAGAAGCATGCTCCCCACTGAGCAGGGAGCCCGACGGGGGTGGGGGTAGGGGGCCTTGATCCCAGTACTGACCCGAGCCAAAGGCAGACACTTAACTGACTAAGCCACCCAGGTACCCCTAATTAATCATTTTATGTGCCATTATACAAGAAGGATTCAGAATAAGTGTATCATTAAACTTCTTAGTAAATACCAGACTCTACAGACGAAATAGAAAACAAATTTATTAAAGAGTATTAGATGACTTACACAATCTCCTGAAAAGCCAGAAAAACACACTCTGGGACTGCAGTCAGAAAAATGCCCACATTACTTTTGTTGAATGCTCATACAGGCGGTCCCACAACACTGGACAATCACCACCATTTTATTTATTTATTTATTTTTTATTTTATTTTTTTTTAAAGATTTTATTTATTCATTTATTTGAAAGAGTGAGAGAGAGAGAGAGAGAGAGAGAGAGCACATGAGAGGGGGGAAGGTCAGAGGGAGAAGCAGACTCCCTGCCGATCAGGGAGCCCGATGCGGGACTCGATCCCGGGACTCCAGGATCACGACCTGAGCCGAAGGCAGTCGCTTAACCGACTGAGCCACCCAGGCGCCCGTCATCACCACCATTTTAATATGGACATTGCACACAGTATACGTAGAGCTAGGACCTTGGTTACTTCTGCCTCTAAAAATTCTTTACTTGGCCAAACACCGTCACCCTCGTTCACACAGTTCTGCGTAGTATCCCTTCATGGTGCTCTTTCCCAAATTGAAGTCTTTCATGGGTACAGCTGATTGGCAAAACCTGTGTTACATGTCTGCACATAAACTGCAAGGGAAGGTGGAAAATGAATTTTTCTTAACACCCACCTTGCAGAGGTTGGAGTTATAATGGAGAAAATTAACAGCTGGGGGAAGGGTGTTGAAATATTTTGGGCAGCCACAAATATGTCGAGCACTCACAACATCCAATACAATTTGAACATGAACATACCCCAATATATAGCAATTCAATTCCTGGTTAAATGTCTCAAGGAAAAGCTAAATGCACTAGAGAAGCTCTCACACATCACATATGTGATGCACATTGTACACAATGAATAATTACACTGGAGCATTGCTTGTAATTATTAAAAATAGGAAAAAACTAAAATGGGTGAAGGGAGCTGGGAAATACAGGCTTCCAGTTAGGGAATGAGTAAGTCACAGGAATGAAAGGTACAGCATAAGGAATATAGTCAGTGGTATTTTAACACTGTGTGTCAGCTATACTCAAAAAATTAAAAAGAAAAATAGGAAACAACCTAATTCTCATCTGTAGAAGAATGGTGAATAAATTGGGAGTACTATATATTCATAATCTGGAGTAGTGTACAGTGGTGAAAATAAATGATCCAGAGATAAATCTGTCAACATAGACAAATCTCAGTTGTAAAATGTTAAGGGGAAAAAAAATCCACCAAAAGCTGTAAAAGGATATGTTAAGTAAATACTTTCCCAAAAGATTAGCTCTTAATCTACAAATAAGTTATATTTAAGGTTCAGTTAACCATAAATATCACTAATAATTACAAGGGAATTAGGAACCATAATTTGGGCCAGAAGCTTAGTCTATGGCAAATTTGTATTAAATGTTCTAGAAAGTCTCTGGATCACAAAGGATCTTAATTCTTCTATGTTTATGTATTAGTTATCCATTGTTGCTTAACAAATTACCATAAACTTAAGATAGATATTGTCTCGTTTTCTTTGGATTGGGAGTTTGGGCATGGCTTAACTGGGTTCTCTGCTTTATGTCTCACAGTGCTTCAGTCAAGATGTCAGGTCTGGTTTCTCCTCAGAGGCTTGACTGGGGAGGATTCTGCTTCCAGTTTCCCTCAGGTTGTTGGCAGAATTTATACCCTTGCAGCTTTAGGAAGATGGGTGATACATGCACTCATATTATCACATACACCAAATCATGTACATCCCATCCCTTTGGCCGCTTTTTGTATGCTAGAAATAAAGCACAGGCCCTATCCGCAATCAAGGGAAGCGGAGGAAGGAGGATTACAGAAATACGTAGTATCAGGAGGTGAGAATCATGGGGTCACCTTAAAATCCCTCTGCCACTTTTTATTTTTATTTTCTGCTCTCCACTCTGTCCTGTACCCTCTCCCCACACCTCAAAAGTTAAAAAAAAAATGTAATTTGTGGTTCTCTTTCCTTGTAGTGGGCTTAAAATTGAATTCAGTGGATCCGACAATGAGCATTGATCTTAAGTATTTGGGAGTACAGCTACCTTTGGCTCCAGCCACTAGCTTTCCTTTCTGGAACCTTACGGGAACCAACCCTGCCTCTCCTGGTGAGTGTGTAGTATTTGTAAAGTCAAAGTTGTGTTATAAATAAAAAACTACCTTTGTTAGAGACATTTAGGATATTCTAAGGTAGATTTTTTTGCCTAGTGGCATAGTCTTAATGATTTATACATTTTAATTTTATTTTTTAAAAAGATTTTATTTATTTGAGAGAGAAAGAGAGAGAGAGAAACAGCATGAGAGGGGAGAGGGTCAGAGGGAGAAGCAGGCTCCCCGCTGAGCAGGGAGCCCGATGTAGGACTCCATCCCAGGACTCCGGGATCATGACCTGAGCCAAAGGCAGTTGCTTAACCAACTGAGCCACCCAGGCACTCTGATTTATACATTTTAGATTAAGTTTTAATAATTAGATGTTAAATATTAGCTGGCTTGAATTTTGGTCATCTCATTTACTTTTTCTTTTATAGATGCTGGGTTTCCCTTTGTTTCTAGGACAGGGAAGACCAATGACTTCACCAAAATCAAGGGATGGAGGGGAAAGTTTCATAGTGCTTCTGCATCTAGGAGTGAAGGTAATCAGCTTTTTAAAAAATTGTAAATGTGGTCTGAAACATGTGGCCAAAGCCTTTTTTTAAAAGTAAGTTTTGGTGGTTTTTCTTCATCTCTTCTTTGCATGCCTTAAAATAAATGGAAAATAATTGTCTTGCCAATGTCTCTTCATTCCTGTGTTCCATATCCCTAACCATGTCAGGCTTGAATAATCCCTGAACCCTTTTTTAATTGTACTTCCTTTCTGTTACTCCTACAGTTATTTTTTTCATTTTCATTTTTTAGTTTTTGTGGTGGGGGGACACAGAGGGAGAGGGAGAAAGAATCTTAAGCAGGTTCCATGCCCAGCACAGAGCCTGATGTGGGGCTCGATCTCACAACCCTGAGATCATGACCTGAGCCGAAATCGAGAGTTGGATGCTTAACTGAGCCACCTGGGCTCCCCACTCCTCTAGTTAGCATAAGCATCATTCTCAAGTATTATTTCAGAACTGTATACTTCAGAGTTGTAGAGTGATTCCTGACAGCATTACACTTCCAAGTAAACTTCTAACCCAAATGTTGTGACTGTATGCCTGTTGGTCTCCTTTCTTAGTGCTTTTCCTACTGCACTTATTTGCAGTTTACATTCTAGCCAGATAAATTTACCATGTATCCAAAATAGTTTTTCTCATCTTTGAATCTTTGTACAGTGTTATAATAGTATAATGCTTGTCTGTCTACTACATTTGCTTTTTCACTCTTTAAAAACTAAATTTTATACTCCTCTCTTTTTTGTGTCTGTGTGTTTTACATCAGAGTCCAGGTACTACAGTCTTTTAAATAATCTCTTGGTGTTCTGTTGAGGTTTGACTTAAGTATATTTTTTGCTCTTATGTTTTTACTTAAATGTGGTTTCTCTGCTAAGGTCATAAGTTGTCAAAGGTTGTAGACTCCTAATGTTAATTATTACTATTGTTAGCACTTCACAAAAATTAATGTAAATATATGTAATGAGATGGTTTTAGATAATGGGGGATTTTAATGTAATGAATATATGATTCCATCTCTTCACTTGGTTTAATATTACATATTTTTCCTATGTTCTGAGGAGGGACAATTTAGAAGATTCAGTAGCTTATAACTTAATACTCTTGACCTTTTTAAGTGTATTTTTTTAGAGATCTAAAGATCTGCCATATATTTAAGTATCTGCATCTCTTTATTTCTAGGTGGAAATTCAGAAGGTCCACTGAAAAACCGTTCTGCTTTCTGCAGTGATAAGCTAGATGAGTACTTGGAAAATGAAGGCAAGCTGATGGAAACAAGTATGGGTTTCTCTTCTAATGCTCCCACATCTCCTGTGGTATACCAGCTTCCCACCAAGAGTACCAGCTATGTACGAACGCTTGACAGTGTACTAAAGAAACAATCTACCGTTTCCCCTTCTACCTCCTACTCTTTGAAACCTCATTCTGTGCCCCCTGCTTCTCGAAAGGCAAAGTCTCAAAACAAACAGGCAACTTTTGGTGGCCGAACTAAATCATCTTACAAATCCATTTTACCCTACCCTGTTTCACCAAAGCAGAAACATGCTCATATGATTCCAGGAGATAAGGTTGCCAAGAATTCTTCAAGTACCATCTCAGAAAATCAGGTGAATAACTTTGTTGTGCCAACTTTAGATGAAAATACATTTCCAAAGCAAATTAGTTTGCGGCAGGCACACCAGCAGCAGCAGCAACAGCAACAGGGAACTCGCCCTCCAGGCTTGTCTAAATCTCAAGTGAAGCTAATGGACCTGGAAGACTGTGCACTTTGGGAAGGAAAACCAAGGACCTATATCACTGAAGAGCGAGCGGATGTATCCTTAACAACGCTGCTTACTGCTCAAGTAAGTATCTCTTGGTTTTTTTAGAGGTGTATTAGTTCATGGTTGGAAAGAATTAGGTTAGTGAGGGGAAATGGGAATGGGCTTTTTGGCGGAAGGATGGGGCATTGAGTTACTTTCCTGATAGGATAATTAAGGAGATTGTCTTGTCTTCCGTATTCTTTATAACTAGACATCTTAGTGTAGATCCCCTCCTGCCAGTAGAGGGAGACAGTACAGTTGTGCTTTTGGGTAGTCTTTCACCTTGTATAAAGTCAGCTGGCCATTCTGAAAATCTCTAATTTCATTCTCTAGCATGTGGGCAAGTATGTTTGCTAATCTTGTTAAAACCGCTTTGAAAGTTCTTCTTAAAAGGTACTACATTTCAGAAAAAAAATTTTTTTTTCCAGAAAATTTTTAAAAATTACAAACTTGTGGAGAAAAAGCTTTTGTGTTTTATAAAATTTTATATTGAGAATTTTTCACTTATTGATTTACCTATCTTAGCAGCCTCTGGTGCATGTGAAAAGATACAACAGCATGTGCCTAATTTTTTTTTTTTTGTCATGAAATTTTTGTGCCTTAACCTTCCATTTTTAAATTATGTGACTAAATTCTAGACCTGAAGATCATGAGATGTTGGGATTAAATACACAATATGTCCTTTATTATTAATCATCCCTAAAGACAGTTATGTACATATTATCCTATTCCCTTTTTATTAGTTACTGGAAAGCAGGTGTCAGCAAACTATTTTTGTAAAGGGTCAGGCAGTAAATATTTTAGGCTTTGTAGGCCATACACACTCTGTTGCATTTACTCAACATTATGTATGATTTCTACTGAGAATAAATTCATCACTATTGGTATTCTGGCTCATAATTAATTTAAATAGTCTCTTGTCTGTGCTATGCTTTAGAAAGGCAGATTGTTCAGAATCCTGGTTATATTTATGTTCCATCCTTTAAATATACTGCTAATCTTGTGCTATTAGTACTGAGTGTTCAGAGTCCAAAAAGGCAGACTAGTATTTGACTTGTAAGTTGTGGGTGGTGTTGGGATATAATTCAGTAGATTTACAAATTTTTATTTTAACTTTAGGCGTCTCTCAAAACTAAACCCATCCACACAATCATAAGGAAACGAGCCCCTCCATGCAACAATGACTTCTGTCGATTGGGTTGCGTGTGTTCCAGTCTAGCTTTGGAGAAGCGCCAGCCTGCTCACTGCCGCCGACCAGACTGCATGTTTGGCTGCACGTGTTTGAAAAGAAAGGTTGTACTTGTTAAAGGAGGCTCCAAAGCTAAGCATTTCCAGAGGAAAGCTGCTCATCGTGATCCAGTATTTTATGATGCTTTGGGAGAGGAGCAAAGAGAAGAAGAAGAGGGAGTCAGGGAGGAGGAAGAACAATTGAAAGAGAAAAAGAGGAGAAAGAAGCTAGAATACAGTGAGTATTAATTGAGAGTTAAAAGTGTATAGTTTTATTTTTTTAGAACAGTTTGGTTATTTCAAATATTACTGTTATTTAATCCTTCAATCAGTGGTCTAGTAAGAATTTTGAGAAATTCTTTTTCTTTTTTTTTTTTAAAGATTTTATTTATTTATTTGAGAGAGAGAGAATGAGAGAGAGAGCACATGAGAGGGGGGAGGGTCAGAGGGAGAAGCAGACTCCCTGCCAAGCAAGGAGCCCGATGCGGGACTCGATCCAGGGACTCCAGGATCATGACCTGAGCCGAAGGCAGTCGCTTAACCAACTGAGCCACCCAGGCGCCCGAGAAATTCTTTTTCTTAAATGTTCTTTCTTTGTGGCTTGTGTGCACACACACACACCTTTTTTTAAATGTAATTTTTCTTTTGAAGATGGCTTTTTTGTATTCCATTTGAATCATTCTCTCATTTGGACTTCCAGAATGCCTTTGAAGCTTCACCTATTTTTCTGTCTCCCTTTTCTTCCCATGTTCTTTGAATATGCAGAAGATCAGTATAACCCATCACTCCCTCCCCCCCCAGCTTTTATTGAGGTATAATTGACAAGTACAATTTGCATATGTTTAAAGTGTACAACATGACTATTTGGCATATGTATACATTGTGACATTATCACAGTCAAGTCAGCTAATATATCTCATTATTTTCTAAAAGAAAAAATTTGTAACAAGACCCTCTGGTCCTGGTTTGAGCCATTCACCAGGTGATTGGAGTTTTGGGGACAGGATAAGGGCATAACTGAGTTAAGCATTATGTACTATTTTGAAAAGCTTATTTTTCCTTTTTGATAAAATATTAAGTAGACCCGCCAAATTACATATTGTATCATTCTTGATTTTTTTCCTTTCTACTATAGCTTTTTATTTTGTTCACATACGTTGAATATATTTTTCCCTTCCAATTGAAGATTTTTTTGCTTCTTAGTTTAGGAGACTAATATTCCTTTTTTGGCAATTTATATTTACATTCGCTGTTGATTGCCACATACTTATTTCAGTCATAGTAGATGTTTAATATTTTAGTGTATGTTCTTCCAGGATTTTCTGTTAATACACTTGTGTGTATACATACATGTTTACATAGAAATGGAACTGTGTGTATGTGGTATCATAACCTTTAGAAGTTTGGTATCATAAAGTCATGTTTTGTTTTCCATATCAACAAGTATAGACCTATATTATAATTTTAGTTTTAATGGCTTCATATTATTACAGTCCTTTTGGTCAGACATTTTAGCCTTTTCATATTTTCTTTATTATAAACAGTACAGTGATGAACATCCATGTTCATGATAGGCTATTAAAAGTGGAATTGCTGTGGCAGTGAGAGCACTTTGAAGGTTTATAGATGTTTCTAGGGTTGTACCAAGGTACATATTTACCAGTAGTTGGATAGTGCTGGATTTTCTATACTCTTAACACTGAATAGTTCAACTGATAGGCAGAAATTGATATTTTGTTTTAAAATTTATATTTCTTCAAGTAGTGGGTTGATTGTCCATTTGTCATAAACTTTCTCCTGTAAATTTGACTTTTTGAATTCTTTGCATGTGTTTTTCCCTACATTTCTTTTAAGATTTCATTTATTTATTTGACAGAGAGAGAGAGAGCACAGGCAGGGGGAGTGGCAGGCAGAGGGAGGGGAGAAGCAGGCTCCCTGCTGAGCAGGGAGCCTGATGTGGGGCTTGATCCCAGGACCCTAAGATCATGACCTGAGCCAAAGGCAGCCGCTTAATTGGCTGAGCCACCCACGCGCCCCTTTCCCTACATTTCCAAGAGCTTCATTTTTCACAGGTTATAGTTTTGTAATTTATATTTTAGTTTTGTTAATAGTTCTTCCCTATTCTCTCATTTGCTCTGAAAAAGGAAAAAGCAGGGATGGTTAAGTCTAGTGGTCTTTTTAAAAAAATTTTATGTTTTCTGTCTTTGGAGTCTTGCTTAGAATGTCTTTATCTGCAAGATTTAAAAAAATACTAATTAGATTAATAAATGGGCTTAAAATAAATAATATGATCTGGAATTTATTTGGTGTGAAATTTGTAGTAGGGAATCTTTTCTTTCTAATATCGCTAGGCAGTTTTACCATAACTTACTGCGAAGAAATACTTTACCTACTGGCTTAAAATGTCACCTGTCATTTAGTAAATTGAAAAATATTTATGTCTGTGCCTGTTTCTGGTTTCTGCTATTTTGTGATCAGTGCCAGGCTATTCTAATTGCTATTTCAGTGTTTAAGTAAGATACTGCCTCCATATACCCAAACAATCTTTATATAAATAAGATTTAAAAGGTTTAAAATGAAATAAAATAGAGAATTATTAGTTTAGTTCTATGTATCTCCTGAGTTTTTTCCCATTTTGCAGTTTAAAGCAATACTTTTCCATTTCAAAGTAACAGAATAAGTTACAGAAGCCACGTAAGTATGAAAAGTATGTATCTGTTAGGCTTTATTAATTTGCTTTTTTGCTTAAGTGTATTTACCCTGTGTCTTATTCTTGACCTGAATTAACTCCAAAAGCTAGCCAATTATCAAAGTAGTTTTTGTTTTTCTCACTGATATTAGACCATTATAAAAAACATGTCTTACTGTGCTCTAGGAGCCATCAGTTTTCTTGTACTGTTAGGGAAGATGAGGAAAGAAAGGAAGATACTTTTGTTATGACTGCTATGGAAAAGGAACAGAAATAGGGAAGAATTCTTGGAGGCAAAAATGTTGCTGAAACCAAAACCAAACAAAAATAGACATAAAAACTGGAAGATGATGAAATC
Source organism: Neomonachus schauinslandi (assembly GCF_002201575.2). Taxonomy (NCBI): domain Eukaryota; kingdom Metazoa; phylum Chordata; class Mammalia; order Carnivora; family Phocidae; genus Neomonachus; species Neomonachus schauinslandi. The sequence goes on from NC_058411.1 coordinate 82,613,586, forward strand.
TTTTAGGCTGTTTTGAAAAAAGGTAAGTGAGAGAAAAAAATTGATTTAGAGAAGTTGTAGAGGTAAGAAAATGAAAGAGGAAATACTCAAATGATGGAAAAAGTATCTCCAAAGGACATGAAATTTCAGTTTTAAAGGGTCCCCTGAATAGCAGGCAATAATAACTCTAAGAAGATTCTATCTAGACACATGTTTCTGACATTTGTAGATTAAGAATAAAGAAGATACTCTGATCTCTTTTAAAGAGAAACCACTTTGTTTAGGAAGGATTTAAAATCAATTTGATGTCAAAGAGATCATCATCATCAGTAATTAACACTGATTTAAAAAATTAATTTTTAAGTGTACTCTTGATTAAGAGTACTCTTTAATCCCATCCCCTATTTCCTTTCCCCCAAACTTCCCCTCTGATAACCATCTTTTTGTTCTCTATAGTTAAGTTGGCTTGTCTTTTTTGTTTTCTTTTGCTCATTTGTTTCTTAAATTCCACATGTGAGTGAGATCATATGGTATTTGTCTTCCTCTGAATGACTGGTTTCACTTAGCAATATACTGTCTAGCTCCATCCATGTCGTTGGAAATGGCAAGATTTCATTTTTTCTTATGGCTGAATAATACTCCATTGTATATATATACCACATCTTCTTTATCCATTCATCAGTCAGTGGACACTTGGGCTGTTTTCATAATTTGGCTATTGTAAATAATGCTGCCATTAACATAGGGGTGCGTGGATCCCTTTGATTTAGTGTTTCTGTAGTTTTTGGGTAAATATCCAGTAGTGTGATTCCTGGATCATAGGGTAGTTCTATTTTTAACTTTTTGAGGAACCTCCATACTGTTTTCCAGAGTGGCTGCACCAGTTTACATTCCCACCAACAGTGCAAGAGGGTTCCTTTCTTCCCCCACATTGTCTTCAACACTTGTTGTTTCTTGTGTTTTTGATTTTAGCCATTCTGACGGGTGTGAGATGATATTATAGTTTTGATTTGCGTTTCCCTGATGATGAGTGATGTTGTGCATCTTTTCATGGTCTGTTGGTTATCCCTCTTTATGCAGAGCACTCTATGAGGGCTATACCATTTAAATCTTAAAACCTGTTATAAAAGGGCTTCTCCATTTTACAAATGCACTAATTGTTTGCTTAGAGAGTTTATGTAACTTGTTCCCCAAGGTCAACTTGGTTTTAAGGGAGTGGTAGAGATTTGAACCCAAGTTTTTCTGACTTGAAAGTCTTAATGTTTTTTTTTCTATTGTATAAAATATGATTTTTGATATTTGGCCTTCACCTGATCATCTGTTTACCCTTTTGTATGTAAAAAAAAAAAAAAAATACTGCTGCTAATGTAAAGGCACTGTGCTTAGCTACTATGGGTGGTACCAAGAGAAAGGATAAAACATGACATTTCTGCTTTCTTAAGCCCACTTAGAGTTTTGTTGGAGACGTGTCTCTATCTACAAGTTAACTATGTAAAGGGAAGAAAAAAAAATTGATACCTGATTAGGAAAAAAGGAGAACACACAAATTACCAATATCAGGAATGAAAATTGACATTACTACAGACATCCAAAGGTTAATAGAGAACAGTTTAATGCCAATAAATTAGACAGAGGAAATGGACAAATACTTTGTTAGACACAAAGCTACCAAACTCACTCAAGAAGAAATAAGTACCTGCTTACCCCTATACAAATGAACTTGTAGTGAAATACTCCACAGTAATGACTCTAGGTCCAGATGCCTTCACTGGTGAATTCGCAAACATTTAAGGAAGAAATAATGCCCATTTTATGTAAATGCTTCCATAAAATGATCTTATTCTATGAGACCAACATAATACTGGTTTGATACTAAAGCCAGAAAAAGACATTACAAAAAATGGTAGAGTACTATCTCTCATGAACATATGTACAGATTATAAATACAATTTTAACATAACAAATCCAGGAATATATTTAAAGAATAATACATCATGACCAAGTGGCATTTACCCCAGTGGTGCATGGTTGATTTAACATTTGGAAATAATCAGAGCGTTGTTCACCATTATCATAATAGACTTAAAAAAGAAAAAGGCCGTATTATCATTTCTTTTTTAAAGATTTTATTTATTAGAGCACATGTGGGGGGAGGAGCAGAGGGAGAGGGAAAAGCAGACTCCCCACTGAGCAGGAAGCTTGATGTGGGGCTCAATCCTGGGGCTCTGGGAACTTGACCTGAGTGGAAGGCAGACACTTAACCAACTGAGCCACCCAGGTGCTTCCATATTATCATTTCAATAGATATTTTAAAAAATGGACAAAATCCATTTCTGGTAAACATTCTTAAGCATAACAGAAGGAAACTTTCTCAATCTGATAAAGAGCATCTATGGAAAACTCTACAAACAACATAATTAATTGTGAAAGACTGCTTTCCCCCCAGTGATTAGGAATGAGGACAATGCCCTCTTTTGCCATGTCTATTTAAAATTGTATTGGGGGTCCTAGCCAGTGCAGTAAGGCATGAAAAAGAAAATGCATCCAGATTGGAAAGAAAGAAGTAAATTGGTTTTATTCATACACTGGAAAATCCTAAGGAATCTACAAAAATACTACTAGAACTATGTTAGTTTAGCGAACTTATAGCATACAATAATATCAGTAGACAATATATTTGTATATATGCCAATAAAAACTGGAAATTGAAATAAAAAGTACCATTTAAAATAGCATCCAAATAAACCAGACACTTAAGAATAAATCTGACAAGGGCGCCTGGGTGGCTCAGATGGTTGAGCGTCTGCCTTCGGCTCAGGTCATGATCTCAGGGTCCTGGGATCGAGTCCCGCATCGGGCTCCCTGCTCCTTGGGAGCCTGTTTCTCCCTCTGCCTTTCTCTCTCGCTCTGTCTCTCATGAATAAAAAA